>NC_083410.1:96333800-96528800 GCF_020745735.1 Hemiscyllium ocellatum
TAGCACCCAGACACTGACACAGTACAGACACTGCAACACAACAGACAGACAGCACCCAGACACTGACACAGTGCAGACCCTGCAAAACAACAGACGCAGACAGCACCCAGACACTGACACAGTGCAGACACTACAACACAACAGACACAGACAGCACCCAGACACTGACACAGTGCAGACACTACAACACAACAGACACAGACAGCAACACAGACATTAAACAGTCACAAGGACACACAATACAATGATAATATATAGAAGTGACAGATGAGTTGCAGTCCCTACAGGGCAGGATCCTGACAACATGGTTTTGTACTGAGATGGAGTTATTGGAGGATGGGGAGAGACAAGGAAAAGCTGGAGAGATCGAGTTGTTCATGGCTAGAGGTGATAAGTCAAATCGTCAAACGCCATCACAATGGAAACAATGTTTTGGAAACTTGTCCCTTCTTCTGTTTTCACTCGCAATTTCCCCATCCTCCTGAAGGTGCCGGGTCTGGTATCATAGGTTTCTGATCCCTTTCAGCAGCATGTCGTGTCTGAGGTTGGACAGGAATGTTGGCTCATCCTAGTCATTCAAAACAGAGTGAACCACGCCCTGCAGCCTCCACCACCACCCATTCCCCAAGGACCGTCATCCTACAGTGGGCTGCAGTCCACCTTCGCAGCTACCAACCATCACCTTTCATCAAGGAGAACACATCCAAAGCTTGGTCATTTCTGTCCTGTCCACAAGTCCTCCTGCCCAGCCCATGTCTCCTTGAAAATCTCTCCGAGCTAGAGGTCCACATCCACATTCCTCAATCTATCTGTGCCATTTCCAAGCAAAATCTTCATCCCTCTGACCACATTCTCTCAACGTACTCCCCTAGCCCCCCTGCCTTTCTACGTCTCCCACCACCATTAAAGACTCATTTTTCAACTACCTTTCATCACCTTTCGATGCCCCCACCATCGCTCAAGCTCCACTTCCTACGCTCTCTCCAGTGAGGCACCAGTGAGTGTTGTGTAAAGCAGCATAGGATCCTTAAGATCCATCTCGGTTAGCAGGCGGGCATCAATTTAATGTCTCTTTTGAAAGACAGCACCTCCGATAACACAGAACTCCCTCAGCACTGCGCCTTCACAGGCCCCAGTGGAAGCTGAACCTTTCAACCGTCTGACTCAGAAGTGCTACCAACTTTAACTAATCTTTGCAACGTACCTTAAACTTTGGGAGGCACGGTGGCACAGTGGTTAGCACTGCTACCTCACAGCACCAGAGACCCAGATTCAATTCCTACCTCAGGTGACTGACTGTGTGGAGTTTGCACATTCTTCCTGTGTTTGCGTGGGTTTCCTCCCACAGTCCAAAGATGTGCGGGACAGGTGAATTGGCCGTGCTAAATTGCCCATAGTGTTAGGTAAGGGTACGGGTGGGTTGTGGGTCGGTGTGGGCTTGTTGGGCCGAAGGGCCTGTTTCCACACTGTAAGTAATCTAATCTAATCAAATGATGTTTTTGGAATACCTCACATTGCACTACTAACTGATCTTTACCGCATAACCTTAAAGGGCCTTCTGTTATTATTTGTTGTGCACCTCAAATTATTTTCCGATCTCTTGTATATGATATGAATCTATCACAGAACAGAAGGACCCACAAGGTCCAAACTTTGCCTCACTGTTTCTGATGTCAGAATTTTACTGAATCTGAAGTCAGAGAGAACCAATCACTGGGGACTGTGCTGGAAGTAGAAACAATGATGGTAGTCGTAGGAGTAGGCCATTTGGCCCTTTGAGACTGTGGTGCCATTCAATATGACTATCCAGTGGAGAGCCTGGGAGCGTCCATTAATCCCTGGAAATAACTGAATCCCAGGAACATGCTCAAACACCAGCTGAAGTTCCACTCACGTCACCGACAGTTCAGGAAGCTGCTCCTGGGAATTTCGAGCACGATGGGGTTTGATGAAGATCTGTGGGCACGATGACCACGGACAGAAGATTACACTCACCCCCACCAGGCCAGTTTGGAAGCTGGGTTTCATAGAATACAGCGAGTGCCCTTTCCAACAGCGGCATGACCATTCCCAAAAACCATATTCCCGGGGGGGGGGAAGGAGGGGGAATTTGAGAGTGGAGATCTTAAACTGGCAATTGTCCCATCAGGGCCTCACCTCACCACTACTGCTGTTGGACTTGGGGCAGGAGAGGCCCATACAGAGTAAGTCGCTGACAGCTTAGGCTTCCTGCGGTGGTCTCTTCCTTGGAGGGTTCACCCTCTGCCCGTGTAAGGCACCAAACACGTCCCCACCCGTGCACCCCTCATCACCTCGAAAGTCAAAGCCAACACCCCTCCCCACTTAACCTTCCCCACCCCGGTCTCCCAAATCCAACCCACAAATTCTCAAACCCCCTGCTCCCCCCTCCCAAAATTCCGCCCACCCCCCTCAATGTTGCCTGGCTGCCTGGTCCCACCCATTCATGCTCATAGTTGGCACTCCATCAGTTCCCCTTCTCCAGAGGCTGGCTGCAATCCCAGTTGTGGCCACCACTCGTGCCTGGCGCTGTTGTGACTACAGGGCTTCCAAGCAGGTCCTCCCTGGAGAACACTGGGAGTGGCCAGGTAGCTGACATCACACCCTGACCCAGTGAACGCACCACCAATCAGTAAATGGGTATTGGGCGGCTTGTATTGGTGGGGATGGGGATCAACACCTTGGTTGGCAGGGCAGGAAACTATATCATCCACGATGGTTCTGTCAGTCAGGCTGGGAGTCTCTGGGGTGCACTGTGGAGGGATCACAACAGAACAAAGAACAGCCCAGTGCAGGAATAGGCTCTTTATCCAACAAGACTGCACTGATGCATGATGTCCTTATGGAACTATAAACCTTTCGCCTCCACACGGTCCATATGCCTCTATTTCCTGCCTGTTCCTGTATCTGTCAGGATGCCTCTTAAACATTGCTATTGTATCTGACTCCACTACCTCCTCTAGCAGTGCATTTCAGGCACTTGCCACCCTTGTGTTAAAAGAACATGCTTCTCACATCTCCTTTAAACTTACCCCCTTTTACCTAAAACCTATGTTCCCTGGGAAAAAAGCTCCGACTATCCATCGTATCCACGTCTCTCATAATTTTGTAAACTTCTTTCAGGTCACCCCTCAGCTTCTGACATTCGAGTCAAAACAACTCAATCTCTCCTCACAGCTAAGACCCTCTAAAACAAGGCAACATCCTGGTAAACCTTTTCTGTACCTTCTCCAAAGCTTCTACATTCTGTGGTGAGCAGAACTGTACACAATATTCCAAATGTAGCCTAGCTAAAGTTCTAGTTAGGAGGGGCAGTTTAGCAGGACTTCAGCATCTTGAGGAATGGAGATCCAAGAAACTGGAGCAGGAGGAGGCCTCAAAACTGTTCCTGAATTCATTTAGATCTTGATTGATCTGGACTTCAACAATAACCTGGCTTGGCTCCTTATCTCTTTATTAACCTTATCATTCAAAATTACATCAGTCCCAATTTTTGAACATTTCATGTGGTTGAATTGATTGACTCAGCAGTAGTTCTGGATTTCCACTGCTCTGGACATGAAAAAGTACTTGCTAATGTCCACCCAGAATGATCCAGCTCCAACTGATTTCATTAGATTCCCTACAGTGTGGAAACAGGCCCTTCAGCCCAACAAGTCCACACCGACCCTCTTAACAGCAACCCGCCCAGACCCATTTCCCTCTGACTAACACACCTACCACTACAGGCAATTCAGCATGGCCAATCCACCTGACCTGCACATCTTTGGACTGAGGGAGGAAACTGGAGCACCCAGAGGAAACCCACACAGTCACAAGAGGAATGTGCAAACTCCACACAGACAGATGCCCAGGGCTGGAATCGAACCTGGGCCCCTGGTGCTGTGAGGCAGCAGTGCTAACCACTGAGCCACCATACCACCCTCCCACAAGAGGAAGGAATTTCTATTTATCTAATCAAATATCACAAACACCTCAAGTGAACCTCTCTTAAACATCCATATTTAAGCCTAGACTATGCAACAATTGAACCCTTTTAGCTCCATTGCAGGGGAAAGACAGGCAGGAATTAAAAGCGATAATGTTCTGAAAACACAAATTACATTGCGATGACATGAAGGGGGCAGATTTTGAGCTGGGTGCACAGCTGTCTTAGCTTACCTTGTTAAGTTTGGAGGCTCTGTACTCGGTCTCCTTAAAGACCTGCTGATACAGGCTCGATAGCTTGATCATGTCATCGGTCAGACACTTGCTCTGATGAGGGTTCTGCTCTGTGAAATCCTGTATTGTTGCGTCCAGTTCCACAAGTTTCACATTGCAGCTGTCCACCTTGTCCCATAGTCTCTGCAAAAGCCAAATCACCTCACAATCAAACCTCCATGGCTCCCCCCCCCAGATTAAACTCGGGATGTGTACAGAATACATAAATGATTTGGATGTGAGCATAAGAGGTAAAGTTAGTAAGCTTGCAGATGACACCAATGGTGGGCAGCACGGTGGTTAGCACTGCTGCCTCACAGCGCCAGAGACCGGGGTTCAATTCCCGCCTCAGGCGACTGACTGTGTGGAGTTTGCACGTTCTCCCTGTGTCTGCGTGAGTTTCCTCTGGTTTTCTCCCATAGTTCAAAATTGTGAGGGTTAGGTGAATTGACCATGCTAAATTGCCCGTAGTGTTAGGGGCAGGGGTAAATATATAGGGGAACGGGTTGTGGTTCGGTGTGGACTTATTGGGCCGAAGGGACTGTTTCCACACTGTAAGTAATCTAATCAATATTGGAGGTGTAATGGACAGCGAAGAAGGTTACCTCAGATTACAACAGGATCTTGATCAGATGGGCCATGGACTGAGAAGTGGCAGATGGAGTTTAATTCAGATAAATGCGAGGTGCTGCATTTTGGGAAAGCAAATCTTATTAGGACTTATACCCTTAATGGTAAGGTCCTAGAGAGTGTTGCTGAACAAAGAGACCTTGGAGTGCAGGGTCATAGCTCCTTGAAAGTGGAGTCACAGGTAGATAGGATAGTGAAGAAGGCGTTTGGTATGCTTTCCTTTATTGGTCAGAGTATTGAGTACAGGAGTTGGGAGGTCATGTTGTGGCTGTACAGGACATTGGTTAGGCCACTGTTGGAATACTGCATGCAATTTTGGTCTCCTTCCTATCAGAAGGATGTTGCAAAACTTGAAAGGGTTCAGAAAACATTTACAAGAATGTTGCCAGGGTTGGAGGATTTGAGCTATAGGGAGAGAATGAATAGGCTGGGGCTGTTTTCCCTGGAGCAAAGGCTGAGAAATGACCTTATAGAGGTTTATAATATCATGTGGGGCATGGATAGAATAAATAGACAAGGCATTTTCCCTGGGGTGGGGGAGTCCAGAACTAGAGTGCATAGGTTTAAGGTGAGAGGGGAAAGATATAAAAGACACCTAAGGGGCAACATTTTCACACAGAGGGTGGTACGTGTATGGAATGAGCTGCCAGAGGAAGTGGTGAAGAATGGTACAATTGCAACATTTAAAAGGCATCTGCATGGGAAGGGTTTGGAGGGATATGGGCCGGGCGTTGGCAGGAGGGACTAGATTGGGTTGAGATATCTGGTCGGCATGGAAGAGTTGGACTGAAGGGTATGTTTCCGAGCTGTACATCTCGATGACTCTATGACATATTGCCCAGGCTTTCTGTGTCTGCCATTGTCCATGTGGTAGTACTCTCTCCTCTCTGGTTCAGATACTTGTGGGTTAGGGTCTTACTCCAGATTAGGTTCATCGTTCTTTGAAAGCTGCATCACGTACAGACAGAGTGGCTAAGAAGGAATTAAGCATGCTTGCCTTCATTGCCCAGAGCATTGAGTATAGCAGTTGGGAGATTAAGCTGTGGTTGTACAGGACGCTGGCAGGACCATTCCTGGAGTACTGTGTGCAGTTCTGGTTGCCCTGCTATAGGAAGGATACTATTAAATTGGAGAGGGCACAGAAAGGATTTGCCAGGATGTTCCCGGAAACGGAGGTTTTGAGTTATAAGAAGAGGCTGAATAGGCTAGGACATTTTTCATTGGAGCATAGGAGGTCGAGGTGTGATTTTATAAAGGTTTATTAAACCATAAGGGGCACAGATAAGGTGAATAGTAAAGGTCTTTTCCCTCGGGTGGGGGAGTCCAAAACTAGAGGGCACAGGCTTAAGGTGAGAAGGGCAAGATTTACAAGGACTTGAGGGGCAACATTTTCAGAAAGGGCAGTGCATAAATGGAATTAATTGCCAGAGAAAGTAGTAGATGCAGGTACAGTTACAATATTCAAAAGGCATTTGGACAGGTTCATGAATAGAGGGATATAGGCCAAAAGCCGGCAAATGCGATTAGTTAAGTTTGAGTAACTTGGTCGGCATGGTAGTGTTGGACTGAGGGGTTTGCTTCCATGCTGTGTGGTTCTGTGACCTGGCTGACCTCTCTGCACGGGTCAGTGCAGTACTGCTCCACCACAGCTCCCACCTTGCAGGTCATTTATTGGACTGCTGGCTCGGTTCACCGTCTCACATTTAAGATCCAGTTACTTCGATGGAAAGCAGGGGAGTTCTTGCTGCTCTCTTGCCAGCGTTAATCGCTCAACGAGATGCCACTTAAAAATAGATTATCCAGTCATTATCTTGTAGGACCTTGCTGAACGCAAATTGGCTGACGTGTTGCCCTCATTATAACAGGGCCAACATTTTTAAAAAGCCTTTCTTTGGCTGTAAACTACTTTGGGGCATGCTGGGGTGTACTGTTTCAAGTTCTTCCTTCTTTTAACCATCACTGTGAGTAAATAGGATATGTTTCAAAGTCACAAAGTGTGGCGTTGGAGAAGCACACTGGTCAGGCCATAAGTAACCATCACATTCCTGATGAAAGGTTTATGCTTGAAATGTCAACTTCCCTGGTCCTCAGATGCTGCCTGACCTGCTGTGCTTTTCCAGCACCACACTCTCGACTCTAATCTCCAGCATCTGCAGGCCTCACTTCTTCCAGGGTAGGTTTCAAAGCTGGTTATTCCCTCAATTAACAGCCAGAAATCAGGCGTAGCACCAGACATTGCCTGTGGCATAGTTCAGAAGGATCGGGCCTACTCAGGGACAGGGTCATCCATAAAGAGCCAGGCCAGAGCCGGGAATTGGAAACTGTGGCTTAGCTAGGAGTAACACCAAGAGAGGATAGGGAGGACCATGTCCAACCAGGGAGTAGCAATCTACGTAGTGAGGTTTAACTGGACACTACTATTCTCGATACGGAAAAGGATGATTCTGAAGGAAACGACTGAACAGCAGCAGCTCCTTCACCGAATCGTTGGCTTTTCTTCATTGTATGAGCTGGAATTTTTCTGGTATCAGGATATGGAGGTTCAGACTGAACAGAACAGGGATGAAACACTGGAATCATTTTGGAACTTACCGAATGCTGCACTGTCAGACCTTTTTATATGAATGATCTGGAGTGGACAAAATCATAGAATGCTTACAGTGTGGAAGCAGGCCATTCAGCCCATCAAGTCCCCACCAATCCCACCCGGCCTCAAAACAGCATCCCACCTGACACATCCCCTGCCCCCGAACCATGCAACCTTGCCTCTCCAACCACTAACCCACCTAGCTTGCACATCCTGGCACACTATGGGCCAAGTTAGCATGGCCAGTTCACCCTAACCTGCACATCTTTGAACAGTGGGAGGAAACCGGAGCACCCAGAGGAAACCCATGCAAATGTGGGGAGAATGTGTAAAAACCACACAGGCAGTTGCCTGAGGGTGGAGTCGAACCTGGATCGCTGGTGCTGTGAGTCATTATACCACCTGTTGTGCTGAAGGTGAGGGAGCAAGACAATAGCCAGGCTGTATGGCTTTGAGGGTGTTCATTGAACCTTGTTGTGAATGCAGCTGTAGAATATATACACTATTCATTGTAAGGTGCTGTATGCTAAAGACATTAAAATTTGCGTCTTGTGTCGCGAACAAATAAATGAAATAAACTGGCCCTGTTTTACCTTGTGCTCAATCTTGGCTTGTACGATATCAGTTCCTTTCTCCTTCAGCTTTTTAGAGATGTCATTCAATTCATCAGAGATCTGCTGCATCCTGCGGTTAAAGTCCAGGGTCACTGCCTGCATTTGCTGAGCTTCTCCTTCTTTCAGATTCACCTGAAGAGTGAGGGCATCAAACATTAACATTAGGAGGGTCTCAACTCACTGTCAACACCATCTGAACTAACTCCCCGGTTTCCAATTGGGAGCTCCTCAACATCTTTTCTGGAAAGAGCTACGGTGGGTGTTGAAGAAAACTCTCAGACTCGGACCTTATGAACTGATTAGTTTAATACACAATATATTATGGGGAATTCACCGTCTTAACTGTGGCTCAGTGTTATTCCGAAGTACATCAGAGTACTACAGGATTATAGAGAGAAAACAGCTTGGAGCTGATAGTTAATTACACAGTTTAACATACTTACAAGTTGGTACTAAATTAGAGGTTAGTCATTAAGTTCAAAACTAAAGCACAAGTGGACAGGTCAAGTGGTATCACCACCTGCTCTAATTGGCTGAATGACTGTGAAGAGGCAATAACTAGAGAAGGAAGGGGGACTAATTGGAAAGTCTCTGTCAGCTTGACTGGTTCTACAGCCTGCGCTGATCATTCAGCAAAGGGAGGAGACACTATCTTGATAAGGACAACCTTTCACATGACCTCATAGTAAGGATTGCAGAGGCAGCAGAGTACTGGCTGGGGACACACACCGGAACTCTCAGCCGAATCAGGAAGATGGCTTCCAGGCAAATAATGTTAACTTTCCCCCAACAATGGGGATGGAGTGGGGCTGGACTGGCGTGCTGGGAAGAGGAGAGGATAAGCAGGTTCTGAGAGAAAAACAAATAGCATTAACTTGTTTCAATGTAAAATGGCTTCAATGTTAACAAGTCTGAGGTGATCCAATTTGGACCAATAAAGGATAGATCAGGGAACTTTCTAGATGGCACCAAGTTAAATAGAGTAGATGTCCAAAGTGACTTGAGGGTTTAGGTGCAAAGATCATTAAAATGCCAGATTCAACTGCAGAAAATCATCTGGAAAGCTAATGGTATACTGGCCTTTATATCTAGGGTTCGCTATGCAAGGTGCAGTGATGCAAAACCCTGGTTAGGTACCACTCGGAGTACTGTGGGCAGATCTAGACACCACACCTTAAGAAGGGTGTATTGGCCTTGGAGGGAGTACAATGCAGGTTTACAAGAATGATATCTGGACTTCAGGGGCTAGGTTATCAGGAGAGATGAGACAAATTAGGCCTCTTTTCTTCAGAATTTAGAAGGTTAAGGGATGATCTGATCAAAGTCAAGATGGTAACAGGACAAGACAGGGTGAAGAGAAACTATTTCCACTGGTTAGCGATTCAACAAGTAGGGAGCATGGTCTGAGAATTGGGGCCACACTGTTCAGGAGAGATGTTAGGAAGCACTTCTACACACAAAGGCTGGTGGGGGTTTGGAACTCTCTTCCACAAACGGCAGTGGTTACTGGACTAGTTGCTAATTATAAATCTGAGATAGATAAATTTTTGTTAAGCAAAACATATTAAAGGATATGGGACAAAGGCAGGTAGATGGAGTGAGGCAACAGATTAATTAAATGGTGGAATGAGCTTGAGGGGCCGAATGGCCTACTCCTGTTCCAATGCTTTTCTAAAGATAGTTCAAGACTTAACCTTATTGATATGGACAGAACCACCTGTCACAGTCAGTCATATTGATTTTTATGAGCAAACTACTCGTTTTTAAAACAAGCATTCACCATGGGGCAAGATGTCCCAAGCCATCATTATATTTCGTAGACAACCAGCACTTTTAGCTAATGGGTGCCATCCCCACCTCCCCCCAACCCCTTCCCCTCCCTCCCCCCTCCATCCCCAATCTCCACGCATGCTGGATTCCGGGGAGATTTTATCGCCGCTCCTTCACTGTCACTGGGTCAAAATCTTGGAACGCCGTCCCTAACAGCATTGTGAGTGTGCCAAAACCCTGTGAGCTGCTGGAGCTCGGGAAAGCAACTCATCACCAAGGGCCACCGGGCACGGGTCACAAAAGCCCTCTTCACCCGCCACACCTGCATCCCGTGAAGGAACGAAGAAGCGGGGAAGATAATTGGGAGTAAACATCTCTCCGTAGGGAGAAATCGCAGGTGAACATCCCAGCGGTTTGTCCCCCAGCTGCAGTATGCTCTCTACCCAAAGTGAATCGTCCTTGTGCGACAGTGAAGCAGTGGACGCCTGACACTTGAGCAACTTTGGGACAAATGGGTGTCCCCTAATGATGAAAGCAGAGTCTGAAGCAATTGACCAAGATCAAAGCCTTGCCTTGACTCAGCTTGGAGAGAAGCCGGTCAGCAACTAACGCTCAACTCTGCTCTCACTTATGTGATCTGAACTCTCTGTGGGAAAAATCCAGTGACGGCAAAATACACTGAAACAAACAGTTGTTTTATATTTTGTTAAAGTATGACTTAAATCAGAAGAGAATGTAATGACTGAAGTGTTTTCATTATGTGGGAACCCATTGTCTTTTTTCAAAAACTTGCTGTTGAGGTATGGACGTCCCTGAGGGTTGACATTTTATCATCTCGGTCACTGCCCTTCAGAAGGGCACTACGCATCACCACCATCTTCTCAAGCTCCCTAGTTACTGCTTGTATCCTAAAATACAAGATTGTGAATAAAAACCTAAAGAACTGCAGATGTTGTATATCAGAGACAAAAAACAGAAATTGCTGGAAAAGCTCAGCAGGTCTGGCAGCATCTGCGGAGAGAAATCACGGCTAACATTTCGGGTCCAGTGACTCTTCCTCAGAATTCTGAGTGTTCCGACTGTCACACTTGTACCTCCAGTCAAGAGACTCCAAACCTTTTCCCGTGGTGTCTGTACAAAATGCCTCAACAGCTGTGAATTGCTCCTTAACGTTCATCCCTGGGATGTGAGCATCAGGGTGTGACAAGGCCAACATTTCTTGCCTATCCCACGAAGTGGTAAGATACACCTTCTTCTCTAACCAGTGCCATCCACAGAGTGACAATGTGCTCGCATTGATGCAGGGCGGAAGTTTGGGATGTTGACCCAGTGGCCACAAAAAGGGATAACCATGCGTATCCAAGTTGAGACATTCTATGATTTGGAGGAAGATTTGGAGGTAATGGCATTCACATGTGCCTGCTACCCTTGTCCTTCTAGGGCCTGTGGGCTGGGGAGCTGTTTCGCAAAGTGGTCCAGACCGACTCCTGGCCATGGGGAAGAGTGAGGACTTTGTGGTGGTGGAGTGACCCGCAGGGGAAAAGCCTCCAATGGTACTCGGGTTCGAACTTTACCTGTTCCTCAATGGCTCCAAGGGCCAGGGTAACCTCAGCCAATTGTTCCGAGAGCTCGGATGGCAGAATAGTGTAAAGTTCCAGGTATTTATCGCGTTGTCGATCTCCCAGTTGGGCCACAGTCTGATGTCGAGCAGCTACCTCGGTGTGAAGTTCCTAAACACAAGAGATTGCATTTTAGCAGCACAAAGATATCCTAATTCCTTCGATTTAAATAAAGAAAATCAAGCAGCAAAGACAAAATACCATGGTCGGTCAGTAAACATGACAAAATCCAGGGTCACAGGAGTCATTTACTATAACTGAAATCTCCTGGTGCAAATCCAGTTGGATAAATTTTCAGCTTGACCATTTTTTTTCTGAATCTCCTGGTTATATTTTTTTTCCAGCTTAGAGTCACTCCTCAACTGAGGAGATTCTAACCTCCTTTTTTAAAAACTCCAACACTACCACCAAACAGCAGTAATGCTTATTTATTCCCCAGCACCCATGTCATGTGTGCGCCGATGTGGGACACAATGAAGAACAACAAGTGCAGGAATATCTTTACTCATATTCCACCACCAGGATCACCCAAGTGGCCAGAGACAACCAATGTCCTTCTCAACACTGAGTGATCAAAAAGGTGAAGGGGAGGGCAGGGATTCAGCCTCACTATATTGGTTTCCGATATCACCTCCTCCATGTAGAATCCTCATCCCGGTTTTCAAATCCCCTCCACAGTCTCACTCTTCCCAAGCACTAGATTTGCCCCCAGCCAGGTAACCCTTTGGGACTGCTCACCTACCCATGTGGACATGGTAGCATGGTGGTCAAGCTCCTGGACTCAAAAGTCAGAGAGCCATGTTAATGGTCTAGATTCATGGGTACAAGACTCCCAACAACATATATATATATATTTAATTAGATATACTTAATTAAAGAATAACTTGCTTATCTCATTAACAATCAATAAAATTATCATTAAAACCTGAGTGGTTCACGAATATCACATGTAACTCCCCACACACAGCAACGCCATTGACTCTAGAATGGCCTAACTAAGCTGTTCAGTTACAAGGTGTTCATCAGCACCTGCTGAAGGGTAATTACGGGTGGGTAAGAAATGCTGGCCTTACCAGCGATGCCACATCACAAGAATAAGTGAAATACCCTCCTCCATTTCTGGCCTTTTGTGCATCACTGTTATGAAGATGCGGATGTACCTTCAAGAGAGTGAAGGACTTGGAAAATACACTGAGTGCTGGAGAATTTACGAAGTAACATTTGATTCAGAACAAACAGCACTCGCTGAGTTGCTATGAGACAAAAAACGCAAATTTGAATTTGGGCAATCAGTTTACATTATACCCCAAAAAATATCAAACTCTAATCCAGTTTGAATTGAGTATACTGACAATCTTAAAAGCCAATGACACAATCCGGTGCTTTGGTCGGTATAAGACTGGGGAAAATTGAACAGTTGAGAGGAGAGCTGCCAAGCCCTGCATGTAAGCAGACTGCTTGAAAAATAGCTCTCTTAACAATACCTTTTCGATCACAACCCTGTGATTCAGAAATTCTGAAGAAGAAGAAAAGAAGACACAGAAAGATCGGAATAGAAGAACAAAAGCTGCTTGATTTGGAGATAAGAAGGGTGGCTTTGTAAATCTTAATTGGGAGTTTTATCGGGCTAGTATTATTGAAGGAAAGGTAAAAGGTAGGTTAGAGGAAGAAATTGCAAATAGTGGTTAGTTAATTATTCTCTGTTATACTTTAAGAAATAAAGTTGTTAATTTTTACTTCAAATAGTCCTTGGTCACTCGGATCTTTACAGGTTACTGCTCGGGACAAATCTTTTCTGTGTTGCTGGTTTTAAATTAGCATTTGCAAATAAATTTAAAGCAGGAGGGTTTACCCCGCATCGTAACCATCACTGATTTTAAATGATCCACCATCGCATCTGGGCCCAGAGAGGAAGCTCCCTAAACCCCTCCATCCCTCCCTCTTCCTTTAAACGTACGCCTTTTGACAGGCCTATTAGTCAATTGGTCTACCTGGCCTTCTTGTGCCCCTGTGCCAAAATCTCTCCCAAAACACCCTTCAGATCCTTCTGCTATGTTGAAGGTGCCACATGCATTTGTTGCTGTTTACACCTAGGGTCACCACCATCTTCTCAAGGGCAATTAAGGAGGGGCGATAAGCGTTGGCCTAGCCAGTGACAACCACATCTCATGAACAACCTTCCAGAAATTAAGGGAAGGTACAGTCTGGTTAGGGTGTAATGGGGGTGGGGGGATGATGGCAGATTTTTTGTCCAATCAGTGCTCAATTCCCAACTGGTAAATGGGAATCTCCAGCCCAGTGTCTGTTCAGCCAAGCCCAGCTAGTCTGCCTGTTCATCGCTAATCTTGGCACAGCCACACTCTCACCTTGGAGTCAGACACTGTAGGCTTCAACCTCTCTTCCAGAGAGTTGAGCACTACATCTGGGCTAATATTACAGTAAAGTACTGAGGGAGTGCTGTACTGCTATATGATTAGATTCTTTACAGTGTGGAAACAGGCCCTTCAGCCCACACCGACCCTCCGAAGAGTAACCCACCCAGACCCATTTCCCTCTGACTAACGCACGTAACACAGTGGGCAATTTAACATGGCCCATTCACCTAACCTGCACGTCTTTGGACTGTGGGAGGAAACCGGAGGAAACCCACGCAGACACGGGGAGAACGTGCAAACTCCACACAGACAGTCACCCAAGGCTAAAATCAAGCCTGGGTCCCTGGTGCTGTGAGGCCGCAGCGCTAACCACTGAGCCACCGTGCTGCCCATGTGAAAAGATACCTTGATACTATGTTGGAAAATTGCAGGTGAGTTACCCATTATGTCATAGGGCCATAAGGTTTACAGCATGGAAACAGGCCCTTCAGCCCAAATTGTCCAAGCAGCCTAGTTTTCACCATTAGCCTTGTTCATTTGCATGTGTTTGGTCCACACACACCCGTCCAAATGCGTCTTAAACGACAAAACTGTACTCACTTCCACCACCACGGCTGCTAGAGGTAGTGGCGGAGGTGAGTACAATTTTGTCACACACTCACCACCCTGAAGAAACTGACCCCTCTGGACCCTTTTGTATCTCTTCCCCTCTCAGCACAAACCTATGCCCTCGAGTTTCAGACTCCCCTACCACGGAGAAAAGCTGTTAGCTAGCTATTTTGTCTGTGCCTCTCATGATTTTATAGACCCTGGCCAATACTGACCTCTCTATCCACATCAGGGAAGTAGAGGATTTAGACATGAGCGCATTGCTGTCTGTGGGAACTGGGCATGTGCAAATTGGCTGCAGCTTGTCTCAGAGTTAAAGTGACACAGAATTTCGCCCATGACATCTCCTGTGGGGTATCACCTTAGCTCGAAAAACACGGGTTGTTTTCTCTGGAGTGACGGAGGCTGAAGGAAGACTTGATAGAAGTCTATAAAATGATGAGATGCATCGAGAGGGTTGATGGTCAGAATCTTTTTCCCAGAGTTGCAATGTCTAAAACTAGAGGGTGGGGCATGCATTTAAGGGGAAAGTTCAAAGGAGATGTGAGGGGCAAGTTTTTTTTACCCAGGGTGTGGTAGGAGCCTGGAGCATGCTGCCAGGGTATTGGTGAAGGCAGATACAATAGGGGTATTTAAGGGACGTTTGGACAAGCAAATTAATATGTAAGGGATGGAGGGATATGGACTTAGGGCAAGCAGAAGGGATTTGTTTAATTTGGCGTCATGTTCGCGAGACCGAAAGGGCCCTTTCTGTGCTGTACAGTTCTATGTCCTATCCTAATCCCCTATTATATCGGTATTACTCTTCAAGTTACCTTCCAGAAAGTTCCCCACTAATTTCTTTCTGAAATGATCTATTGTCTTTGCTTCCACCACCCTAGTAGGAATGGAGTTCCTGGTCATTCAAGCTCCTTTCCTGTGGCTCGCCTACTTTGAGTGGATTCTGCTGGCTGCAACGTGTTCTTGGGAGATTTTGAGCTCACAAAAATTTTGGCACTCTTGCATTGGTCCTGATGAGTGCGAGGCATAAAGCGTCAGCAAGGTCCCTCTTTTTTGACAACATAAGTGTATTTCTTTCCAAGCAACTGCAGCTATTGCTTACTGTAAATACCTTCAGCTCTCGAAGCTCCGTAACCGCATCCGAAGTAGGGTTCAGCAGATACTCTCTTGTCTCATGGAGCCACTGTTTGACAGCATTTAACTCACTCTCCACCTCTTCCCGCTCCTTTAACTCCTGCTGGACCATCTTCTTACTCTTCCTTATCTTCTGCCGCACGCTTCAATTGAACAGAGACATTTCTCAATATTAACTTTGACCAATCTGAGCCTATCGACCAAAGCCCTCCTGTCAGAAAAAGTGCAATTCACTCGGAAAATCTGATACAACTCAGACACGATCACGAGAACGTAACTACCTACAGGAAGTGCTCAACTGTAGTTCACCCACTGAATGTAGCATCAGGTCTGACCAGACTCAACATTGACTCCCTGATCAGTACCATTGACACAGAGCACCTTGTGACACATCACATTGGCTGTTGAAGGGATCCTGGATGGGGTGATGCCCCCTCTTAGTTGAGCTCTGAGGTCACTGAATGCCCAGCCTCATACAAACCCGGCCAAACAGATGAGGTACTGTAGGCCGAACGCAAGGTCCTGGGAGATAAACAGTGAACAGCATCTGGTCAGTGAATTGATGAGAAGGCATGACTGGGAGATCAAAGGCGAAATCCTGAAGAAATTATTTCTCACAAAGAGTTAGGAATTTAGATTAGATTAGATTCCCTACAGTGTGCCCAACAAGTCCACACCGACCCTCCTAAGAGCAACCCACCCAATCCTATTCCCCTACATTTCCCATTGACTAATGCACCTAGTACTATGGCAATTTAGCATGGCCAATTCACCTGACCTGCACATCTTTGGACTGTGGGAGGAAACCAGAGTACCCGAAGGAAACCCACACAGACACGGGGAGAACATGCAAACTCCACACAGGCAGTTGCCCGAGGCGGGAATTGAACCTGATTCCCCGGTACTGAGGTGGCAGTGCTAACCACTGAGCCACCATGCCACCCATAGTCATAGAATCCCAGTGTGGAAACAGACCATTGGACCCAACAAGTCCACACCGAAAGAAAGTTGCCTCAAATAAAAGGGCTGAGACATCCCTCAGAAGGAATTGGACACGGTCCAGTAGAAGGTGAATATGAAACACTCTGGGGCAAGATTTTGGGAATGTGAACTTAGAGTAGAGAATTTCTACACCGATGGAACAAAAACCTGGAGGAAATGGGAGAGAAAATCAAGAGAGAACCACAAATTGAGGCATGTGCTGTAGGGAATGAATGGAGTTAGATTAGATTCTCTACAATGTGGAAACAGGCCCTTCGGCCCAACTAGTCCACACCAATCCTCCAAAGAGCATCCCACCCAGACCCATTGTCCCTAACTAATGCACCTAACTCTATGGGCAATGACTGGGAGATCAAAGGCAAAATCCCGAAGAAATTATTTCTCACAAAGAGTTAGGAATTTAGATTAGATTAGATTCCCTACAGTGTGCCCAACAAGTCCACACCGACCCTCCTAAGAGCAACCCACCCAGTCCCATTCCCCTACATTTCCCACTAACTAATGCACCTAGTACTATGGGACAATTTAGCATGGCCAATTCACCTGACCTGCACATCTTTAGATTGTGGGAGGAAACCGGAGCACCCAGAGAAAACCCATGCAGACACGGGGAGAATGTGCAAACACCACACAGCCAATCGCCAGAGGCTGGAATTGAACCTGGGTCCCTGGCACTGAGGCAGCAGTGCTAACCACTGAGCCACCCTGCCACCCCAATGTTAGCTTCCAATGTTAGGCTACGTGGACCTCGGTGAGGGGGTTCCACAACTGAAGATGTGCTGGAGTGGCTGTGCCATCAGGTAATGACATGTAATAGCACAAACAGCAGGTCAATTCAATTATTCAGTAACAACAGCACCAGATAAGATACTGAGTCAATTATCACAAATCTGGTCATCCCTAAAAGCCTTCAGCTATATATGAGTAGCCCTTGTCTTCTTGAGGCACCTATTGGTAGGGAACAAATAGGAGACACAAGGCATAGTGTCTCGGTTGGAGTTAAATGCTGGGAATTGTAATGGGCGACAGTGATGGAGAACAGGACTCCAGATGGACACATTGTGCGTGTATTATTCACTGCAAGGCAGGATGGGAAACATGTGCTCACAATGAGTGGACATCTGAACTGCTCACACAATGACACTAATAGATGGCTCCACCTCCACTGGACCAACAACATAAGTTGCATTTTCACTTCAGTAAACTCCTTGCACGACATAGAATAGAAGAGGAAGTTCTGGAAAATGGCATTGTGACTGGAGGGGAAGAAGGAGTGAAATGAAGACAAGTTTCAGCCTGAGACTTGACAAGGCTTCTCCACCCAACACACAGAGTGGATTCCTTCGGAAACGAAAGCCCTGAAATCAACTGGACACTCCGAATGAGAACAAAATGTTGGGACCTTGCTAAACGGATGCATTTCATTAACGCTTCATCATCCGTTAAGTTTCTTTGGAAGTCACCTTGCAGTTACTATCCTTACTAAGGAAGCATTTTCGGGACTACCCATTGGTAAGTCATTCATTTACGCAACTCGATTCAGGGAGGCAGCTGCTGCTTAGGTCAAGGCTCAACCCTCGAAGCCCACCCAATCCACTTACTTGTCGTATCTGTCCTGCATGGCCTTGATCTCATGCATTACAGGCAGGTCCTCGACAGAGGTGGAAGGCAGAGCCACGTCACGGAGCATGTTTAAGGCTTGCTGTCGAAGAATGGTCAAAGTGGACTGCTCCCGTTCCACCTCCTGGGCGAAAGCGTCGTGGTACTCCAGGAGCTCCAGCAGCTCGGTCTTCCTCGCCTTTTCAACCGAGCTGTCGGGGAGTCGATCCTGCAACTGGTCCACCACCACAGTCGTGGTCTCGATCTGAGGACCACCATGGAGATACATGAGAACAACTCCCCATAGCAACAGTGAACATGTATACCTTCCCCCAACACCAAATCCCCACTTCTCCATCTCCGTGCTGCAAAGGAGTGAGAGGCAGAGTGAGAAGCTCAGATCAGGAGAAGACCATTCAGCCCCTCAAACCTGGTCCACCATGCAATCCTAACCCCATCTCTCCACCTTGTGAATTAACTTCTGAAGTGAGAGTTACATTGCTGGGAAAATGGGGTTGTTGAGGATTACTGGGAAACCATCAAGAAATGATCCTGATTCCAAGCTTGTGTAGAACACCAAACATAGGAACAATGATAGAGCAGACCACTAAAACAGGATTGCGACTGAGTTACACAGGGAGACTCCATAGGAATCCTGTGTGGGGCCCGGATAGTATGAGGAGTGTTTTGTTATATTGTCAACTGTTATTAGTTTTCACTTAGCATATAACTATAAGACTTAGAGACCACATTGAGGCCAGCCAGCCCATCAGGTCAACTCCACCATTCAATGGGATCATTCTCAACTCCACTTTCCTGCCTTTTCTCTCTAAACCTGGATTCCCTTATGGATCACTTGTGAGTGCAGAGTGGAATTGAAAGAGATGGAGGGCTATTCTTCCAATTGGCCCTGATTGAACCAATTGTTTATGGCGCAGTAAGCATTGAACCACAGGACTGTGAGAGGAAATGTGGACTTTATAACTTCGAAAGGGGTCAATTAACCAGAATCATAGAATCCCTACAAGGTGGAAACAGGCCCTTCGACCCAGCGAGGCCACACTGGCCCTCCAAAGAGTATCCCACTCAGACCCATTCCCCAATTACTCTACATTTACTTCAGACTAATGCACCTAATCTGCACATCCCTAAACATTGTGGGCAATTTAGCACGGCAAATTCACCCTAACCTGCACATCCTCGGGTTATGGGAGGAAACCAGAGTAGGAGGAAACCCACACAGACACGGGGATAGTGTACAAGCTCCACACAGATAGTCGCCCGAGGCTGGAATCGAACCTGGGTCCCTGGCACTGTGAGGCAGCAGTGCTAACCACTGACCACCTAGAACTTCAGGGAGAGAAATTGTTAGGGAATAGGTAAATTAGGAGCAGAATTTGAAATTACAACATAAAAATAGAACAAGGAGGCACAAGCTCCAGCAAGTCAAAGTGCAAACTTGTTTCTGAATCAGAAATAATTGGCCTGCACGTGGAGTAGATTTCTCAACGATGTGGTTGAAAAGCCAGGGAACACTGAAGCTTCTGGTGGACAGGACACTGTTGGAGCTCTGCCCAGATAGATGAGCTGGGTTCAGTTGAAAGGACCATCATTATCTTAACGTCCTGCGTTTGGCACCATTCTAACCCAGAATCCTAACTGTTAAGCATTTCGCTTTTCCATTCTGCCATTCCTCCCAGAATTCTGTCCAAGCACTATGACAAAAAACCATTTCTTTCTTTGTTTTTGATCATTCACTACCCACCCCCCAGCCCTATTTGACTACCTCATAAATAGGCCAAGAACCATTTGTACTTAAAACCATTGAGCCTTTGAATTCGATATAAAAATGGTCACACTGAGGAAAATGTAATCGTCGGTGAATTGATAAGAGTACAAGTGCTACAAACGGTTTGCGATACCCTCTGACCTTGTGTCATGTACGTTAACTTGACACTTATTGAGAAGGATGCACTTTTGGCCAAACTGGTGGTAAAAGGGAAGGGGTCAGTAGGTAATGCAGTGTTTGTGGAAGAGAGGCACTGAGTTTCACATCAGGCCAAAGAGATTCCATTGGAACCCAGAAGACATTAAGGAATAGAGAATTCTTGGGCAAATGTCAAGGCAGGTTAAGGAGGTGGGAAGTGAGGAACGAAGGGGAAGATCTGTAATGGGGTGGCAAGGATCACTGCCGTTTTCTTCAAACTAGATTTTCCATATTCCCTGCCACGTTTGCTGTTCTTTTGCAACCTCCCCCAGTTCACCTTTCACTTCCTCACTTGCTTCAAGACTAACCCTCTTTTTGTCTGACACTGTGTGACTATGGTCATTTGATCCCTGCCAGTCTCCACCCTGTCACGGATCTTCATGTTGTTCTCTCCCACCCTCACCATTTTCCTCCAGCTCTGCAACTTACTTACAAACTCTTTGAGGGAGAGATTTGTTTGGGCTGCACCACGTGTATGGAGACTTTGCCCGATTCCCTAGGGGCGGGTGATGCAGTGGGCTCTGCTACCTGCACCGCTTCAGCTAAACAAATTTCTCCCCGTCCGTTTCCGGTTCTGATGAAACGGTACCGCCCTGAAGCACCAACTTCCTCTCCCGCCCTGCTGAGCACTTCCAGCACTCCCTGCTTTCACAGAAACTTTCCAGCACCTTCCGGAATGCCCCGTACCTTGTCGGTGAGGTTTTTCCAGCCTCTCACAGCCTCTTCCAGCATCTTCTCCTGCTCGCGGGCGACAGTGCGGAGTCGAGTCCAGCGCTGCCACACCGTGGTCATGGATCGGCTGATGGTGGCCTTGCTGGCATCGTTGCCCAGGCTCTCGAGATGGGAAGCCTGTTCCTCCAGGGCAGTGATTTTCTCATGGAAGGAGTTCACCACTGACAGCAAGGACTGCGGCGGGGGGGAGAGAAACACCAGCAAAGTGAACGGGAGTAAACTAAAACATGATATATCAACACACACATAACAACTTACCATATCGTATCAACCCTACCCTGTGAAAGCAGGCCATTCGGCCCATCCGTCACCCTCTGAAGAGCATCCCATCCAGACCCTGACCCTAACCCTGCATTTCCCATGGCTAATCCACCTAGCCCGCACATCCCTGAACACTACAGGTAATTTAGCACAGCCAATCCATCTAACCTGCACATCTTTGGGTTGTGGGAGGAAACCATTGCACCCGGAGGAAACTCACACAGACACGGGGAGAATGTACAAACTCCACACAGACAGTTGCCCTTCGCTGGAATTGAACCCAGATCCCTGGTGCTCCAAGGAAGCAGTGCTAACTGCTGAACCACCATGCCGTCCAGGATATATAGACTAGAAACAGGCCATTCAGCCCAAACAGTCCAAGGCAGTGTTTATGCTCTGTGTAAATCTCCTCCTCCCATCTTTCCTTATCCATCATCATAACCCTTTTCCCTCATTTGGTCACAACTTAAATTCATCTATATTGTTGAGGGAGGGCTGATGGAGGAGATTCACCAGGATGTTGCCTGGGCTGGAGATACTCAGCTGTGAAGAGAGACTGGATAAGCTGGAACTGTTTACCTTAGTGCAGAGAAAGTTAAGGGGGCATCTGATTGAGGGGTACAAAATGATGAGGGGCGTATACAGAGTAGTTAGGAAGAAACATTGCCCCTTCATGGAGGGGTTATTGTCCAGAAGGCACAGTTTTGAGGTAAGGAGCAGGAAGGTTTAGATGGAAATTGAGGAAAATGCTTCCACTTTGAAGGTTGTGGGCAACTGGAACTCACTATCTGAAAGGATGGTAGGGGCAGGAACCCTAAAGACATTTAAGAAGCATTTAGGTGAGCACTTGAAATGTCACAGTGTACAAGGTTACAGGCCAAGATCGGTAAAAAGAGGATTAGAATAAATGGATGTTTGAGGATCAGCACAGAAATGATGGGCCAAATGGCCTGTCTCCCTGCTGTAAAAACTCAACGATTCTAAGATTCTATTCATCTCAACTACTCCCTATGGCAGTGAGTTTTATATTTTCAGTTCTCGAGGTAAAGAAGTCTCTTCTGAATTCCTTTTTGGATTTCTTGTTGACTGTCATTATACAGATGGCTTCTAGTTATGCTCAGCCCCACAAATGGAAATGTTGTCTCTGCAATCAACCTAGAAAAACCTTTTATAATTTTCATCAGCTCTGTTAGGCCATCTGTCTTCCAGAGCCAGCTTTGTTCCTTATCAATAAATTAGTCCAATTCTGTTCACCTTAACTTGACAGATAAAGGTCAGAGTTGAGAGAGTGGAGCTGGAAAAGCACAGCAGGTCACGCAGCTTCCCAGGAGCAGGAGGGTCGATGTTTCAGGCAAAAGCCCTTCATCAGGAATGACGCTCAACGCCAACCCTCCTGCTTCTCAGATGCTGCCTGACCTGTTGTGCTTTTCCAGCACCACACTCTCGACTCTAATCTCCAGCATCTGCAGTCCTCACCTTCGCCTAAATAAAAGTCACAGTCATCCCAGAGAACTATCCAGTTGCTCTCGAGAAAGAGAGATGACTGATGGAGAGATTAACCTTGCCTCGTGTAAGGGGAAAGGTCGTCAGTGCAGAGAAGGGATGGAAGAGTCACTCCAAAGACTAAATATAGAGTATATTCTAAGCTTGTTATTTCAGTGATTTATTATGTTATTGAACAAAATGTTGGTGTGTTAGCTATTAATGCCACTTAGTTATTGGTGAGTTATTTGTTGATGCAACCTAGTTATTGACATAAGTGAGTTAATATTGCTTATTGTTGAGCACTGGTTACTGCAGTGGCCTAGTTATTGAAGTTAACGGGTCATTGAAATGAGCCAGTTATTGCTGTGATCCGCTTATCGATGTAAGTTAGATACCAATGTGAGCAAGTCATTTAATGAGCTAGTTAATGACGTGAGGTAGTTATTGATGGGAGTTACTTGTTGTCATGGGCTAGTTAATTTTGTCTACTGGTTATTGACATGACGTGATGTGAGCTAGTTAAAGATGTAAACAGGTGAATCTCACCCATTGGTTTGAGATGTGAGCTAGATATAGATGTGAGTAAGTGAATCTTACCCACTGGTTAGTGATGTGAGCTAGTTATAGATGTGAGCTAGTTACAGATGTGAGCAAGTGAATCTTACCCACTGGTTAGTGATGTGAGCTAGTTATAGATTTGAGCTAGTTATAGATGTGAGAAGGTGAATCTTACCCACTGGTTAGTGATGTGAGCTAGTTATAGATGTGAGCTAGTTACAGATGTGAGCAAGTGAATCTTACCCACTGGTTAGTGATGTGAGCTAGTTATAGATTTGAGCTAGTTATAGATGTGAGCTAGTTATAGATGTGAGAAGGTGAATCTTACCCACTGGTTAGTGATGTGAGCTAGTTATAGATGTGAGCTAGTTATAGATGTGAGAAGGTGAATCTTACCCACTGGTTAGTGATGTGAGCTAGTTATGGATGTGAGCAGGGTTGTGCTGTGAGCTAATTAATATTGTTAGCTTATCTCTTGTCGTACTGACCTTGTGTTGAGTCAGCTTTTCTTCACTTTCATGGCTAGTTGCTGCTTTGGCTGAAGAGAATTCCGACAACCTCTTTTCCGCTTGGTTCATCAGAGCAATGACCTGCTGCCTGGCCTCCTGATAGTCCTGCCACTGGGTCACGCACCTGCGAAAATGTGCCAGATCCACACTTTATTCGTGCTCATTGTCATGAACCCACCTTTGGACAGTGTTGATCTAATACATTAAGAGCAGGCCTGATATTTTGCCTTGAACAACTGCATCTCTCAGGCACCTTCTAAACCAGTAGCTTACTGAATGATTTAAAAAGGAACAAATCTTTTTCTTTTCCAAAGCACCATCAAAGTATCTCCAGACCTCACAGTGAGATAACACATTGGCTGCACCCAGCCCAGCAACACCACCAGATTTGGATTAAACACAGAGTAGACAGCTTCAGTTCAGGAGCTGGCCTTGCTCCAGGAATGGGGACAGGCTGGAGAGGAATGGGGACGGGCCGGAGAGGAATGGGGATGGCCCGGAGAGGAATGGGGACGGGCCGGAGAGGAATGGGGATGGGCCGGAGAGGAATGGGAACAGGCCGGAGAGGAATGGGGACGGGTCGGAGAGGAATGGAGATGGCCCGGAGAGGAATGGGGACAGGCCGGAGAGGAATGGGGACAGGCCGGAGAGGAATGGGGACGGGTCGGAGAGGAATGGAGACGGCCCGGAGAGGAAAAGGGACGGCCCAGAGAGGAATGGGGACAGGCCGGAGAGGAATGGGGATGGGCCAGAGAGGAATGGGGGACAGTGTTCAGTGGGCCAGGAACGAAGGTGGCCACTCGTTGGTCAGACCATATAGAAGCCCTTATAGAAAGACTGGAATGTCTATCGTTTCAGCTTTATTTCTTATTTTTCTAACTTATTCTATGTATATCTGTAAAGTAGAGTGACTTTTTTTTTCTATTTTAGTCGTACCTGGGTACTTTGGACCTAAGCCGGTACTGTGTGTTGGTGAGATGGTTGACCTTTCCTGTACTCCTGTTGTTCTGTAACTTGAGTACACGTGACAATACACCTCATTCTACATTCTTTTCTTGAGAAGAATAGCTTCAGTTGTTCTAATTTCCAGTCTACCGTCAATCTTAAGAAACAGGTCTTGTGCTGCAGTGGGTAGTGCCCTTATCTCTGAGCAGATCCCCACTCCAAGACCTGACGTCCGTGGAAGGAAGGTACACTCACAATGTGGGCAAGCCAGTTGAGTCTAGACTTGGAATTCCTCCCAACACACACGAATGGAAGGTGGTTTAAGAGTGGGGAGGATTCCCGAATCAGCCACATTTGCAGCAAGAATGTCAGAGCCTCGGACATCACGTGTTCCAAAATACACTGTAACGTCCTGAGTAACACACCAACTTTCTTGTATATTTTTTCTTTCATCTCGCCCGACACCTCCTTGTCGTTTTTTTGTAATAGAGGGAAAGGAACTGGGGCCAGGAGTCCAGGTTTTCGCAGATCACCATGCCGTACAAGTGCGTACAAATGAGAAGGAGAAATAGATAACTCAGCTCTTCAAATCTAGTCCTCCGTTCAATAAGATCAATGCTGCTCTGTTTGCGTTTAAAATTCCACCTTCCCTTCCACCCATGCTAACAATCAATCTCCCTGCCAAACAAAAATCTATCCACCTCCACCTTCAAAATATTGAATAACCTTGTGTGGGAAAGAATCTGCCCCCCCTGCCCACCCACAGCATGGCCACACAGAACACAGACAATCAAACCTGTCCAAACCATACAAGAAATACCCAGAATGCCTCAGCATTGACCAAACAGGCTGACAAAGGGAAACCAGACATGACCGTAGTCACTCGCGGACCAGGGGAATACATGTCCCAAGACAATAAGCTTCCTGGACCCAATAAACACAGGGTCCCAAAGCCCTAAGGGGAGTCTTGAGCCTCAGTCATACCAAAGCCACACAAAGCTCAGGTCAGACAGAGAGGCACCAGAACACCTCGTTCACAGGACAGCAACAATGGAAATACCTTACTGCTTTAAAAGGGACATTCTCACCTCCCCTCGAAGAGAGATGGAATCTCCTGACCCCATTAAGAATGCTGCTGGACTCTCCATTGTATCTACATTCGGGACATTTTTCTGATATCTGCTTAGCGATTATCACCATTGTAACTTGACTATCAAGACCATTGTATTTTCACTGTTTTTAATTAACACCATTGTACTGTATTTCTAAACAAACTGGCTTGATTCTCTGCTCAGGGTAGAGAACCCTTGATCTACCTGTACAGACTGTCAGGTCTGTGTCAGTCTGGTCAATTTCTCTTCCATCCATATTGCTTGTAATAAACAGCTTGTCAATTTCACCCGAGCTGGCTTGTCCGGCCTCAGCTTTATTGGGCTAATTTCTCTGACACCTTCCCTCCACCACTGCCTTCTGAGGCAGAGAAAGTTCCAAAGTCCTCAATCCTCTCAGAGAAAATGAATTCTCCACATTGCTGTTCTGAGTGAGTGACCCCCACCCATTGTAAAACAGCGTCTCCTTTATTGTGGGCTGACCCACAGCAGGGAAGATCCTTTCTGCACCCACTTCGACAAGACCATTCGGGAGGTGGTGAACTTCACGCAAATCACCCCTTGCTCTTCAGCGAAAACAAGTTCCACCTGTCCAAGCTTTCCTCAGAAGACAACCCACTCGTTCTAGGTATCCATCCAGTAAACGAGAAAAAGGACCAAAGAACTGCGGGTGCTGGAAATCAGAAACGGCTGGAAGAACTCAGCAGGTCTGTGGAGAGAAAGCAGGGTTTCACAACCAGTGACCCTTCTTCAGAAATCAAGCACGCAACCAATCCAGTAAACCTCCTCTTGAACACCTTTTACATCCTTTCTTAAATAAACGGACCAGAACTGAACACAGTGTTCAAGACATGGTCTTACCAACACCCTGTGTAGCTGATCCATAACACCTTCACACTTACTTCAATTCCTCTAGCATGCTGTATCCGAGTACTAACCTTTAACCATTCATGCACTACAGCAGCTTTGCAATGAAGAATATGGTAGCCATAATCCACTTAAATCATACTCTACTTTTTTTATTCTTTCTGCCAAAATGAACACCTTCACATTTTCCCACATTTATTCCACTTGCCAATTTTTCGCCCATTCACTGCATCCCTGTAACATCAACTTCATTACAAACTTGCCTACCTATCATTGCAGCATCTTCAAGAGGAGCTATCATCCTTTTCAAAATCATTGCAAACCATGAGAGCCCAGCACAGACTTTGTCACGTCCTGCCAATCCAAAACAGACCCATTCATGTATACTCTGTTTTCTACCAGCCGGCCAATCATCTATCCCAGCTGCTATGTGACCCCTAAGTCACGAGCTCCCACTTTGTGCAGTAGCCTTTTATGATTACATTAGATTCCCTACAGTGTGGAAACAGGCCCTTCGGCCTAACAAGTCCACACCGACCCTCTGAACAGCAAACCATCCAGACCCAATCCCCTCTGACTAATGCACCGACAGGCAATTTAGCCTGGCCAATTCACCTAACCTGGACATCTTTGGACTGTGGGAGGAAACCGGAGCACCCGAGAAAACCCACGCAGACACGGGGAGAGTGTGCAAACCCCACACAGACAGTTGCCCGAGGTGGAAATTGAACCCGAGTGCCTGGCTGTGAGGCGGCAATGCTAACCACTGAGCCACCGTGCAACTCCTGGTGGCACTTTATGTGGTAATGTGCTAAATGACTTCTCTAAATTCAATACAGCAGAGTAAGTTAACGGGCTGAGTTTTATCCAGAGCCAATGCCACTCCTTCAACAAGCTCCAATAAATTGGTGTGACAGGATTTCTCTTTGACACGACTATGACTCTTTGCGTTTACTTTGAGTTTTCCAAGTGCCCTGTTATAACCTCTTTAACGATTGATTCTCACAGCTTTCCCAAGGCAGACATCAAGCTAACTATAGCATAGTTACCTGTTCTCCTACTCCCTCCCTTCTTGACTAGATTTTTACTATTTTCCTGCCTGATGAAACCTGTCCAGAATCCAAAGCGTTTTGGAAAATTAACACCAATGCGTCTACTACCTCATTAGCCCCCAATAGAAGACTCTAAGTGAAGTCCATTAGGATTCAGAGACTAAACTACTCACAGGGGCCTTTGTGTGGTGTGACGGTAGTGCCCCTATCCCTGGACTTGGAGGCCCACGTTCAAGTCCCACCTGCTCCAGAGGTGGAAAGAACATCTCCAAACAGATTGATTAGGAAAAATAGATTCAATTAAAAAAAAGGACACATTTCAAGTTCCTCCCACGCTTCCACCTCCTGATTTCCAGATATTACTGGACTGTTTTCTGTACCCTTTACAGTGAATACAGAAGCAAAATATACATTCATTCTATTCACCATTTCTTTATTATCTGCTATTCACTCCCTGTTCTCGACATCTAAAGAACACACATTCCCATTACTCACACATTTCCTGATTATATACTTATAGAAACTCTTCCTATCCATTTTACGTTTCTAGCTAGCTTCTACTCATGCTTTCATTTGTTCTGATTAATTAATCAGAAATTACTGCTGTCACATTGCACAATATCACATCCAGTATAAACTGTTCCCTGATTGGTTGTAGAATGTGTTGCTCCCTTGAAAGCATTCTACGAGTTCTCTCCTTGATTAAAAATCCACGTCCGTTATATCCTTGCTCCACTAACTTGCCCACACTAGCTCAATGATGTTGCAGTCGAGAGTGTGGTGCTGGGAAAGCACAGCAGGTCAGGCAGCATCCGGGCAGCAGGAGAATCGACGTTTTGGGTAAAAGCCCTTCATCTGGAATGAGGCTTGTGGGTCGGGGCTGAGAGATAAATGGGAGGGGGGTGGGGTTGGGGGGGGGGGGGGGGGAGGTGGCTGGGAAAGCGATAGGTAGATAAAGGTGATGGAGAAGGTGATAGGTCAGAGGGGGCATTGATGAACAGGTCCGGACTGAGTTGGAGGCTTGGGACTGGGATAATGTGGGGGGAGGGGAAATGAGGAAGCTGTTGAAATCCACATTGATCCCGTGTAGTTTCAGGGTCCCAAGGCAGAATATGAGGCGTTCCTCCTCCAGGCGTCGGGTGGTAACGGTTTGGCAGTGGAGGAGGCCCAGGACCTGCATGTCCTTGACGGAGTGGGAGGGGGAGTTGAAGTGTTCAGCCACAGGGCGGTGGGGTTGGTGGGTGCGGGTGTCCCAGAGATGTTCTCTGAAACAATCTGCAAGAAGGTGCCCTGTCTCCCCGATGTAGAGGTGTCCACATCAGGTGCAACGGATACAGTAGATGACCAATGTGGTCTCCTCTACATCGGGGAGACAGGACGCCTTCTTGCGGATTGTTTCAGAGAACATCTCTGGGACACCCGCACCCACCAACCCCACCGCCCTGTGGCTGAACACTTCAATTCCCCCTCCCACTCCATCAAGGACATGCAGGTCCTGGGCCTCCTCCACTGCCAAACCGTTACCACCCGACGCCTGGAGGAGGAACGCCTCATATTCTGCCTTGGGACCCTGCAACCACATGGGATCAATGTGGATTTCAACAGCTGCCTCATTTCCCCTCTCCCCATAATATCCCAGTCTCAAGCCTCCAACTCAGCATGGCCCTCCTCCTCTGTCCATCACTGCCCCCTCTGACCTATCACCTTCTCCCTCACCTTCTTCCACCTATCGCTTTCCCAGCTACCCCCGCCCTCCCATTGATCTCTCAGCCTGACCCACAAGCCTCATTCCTAATGAAGGGCCTTTGCCTGAAATGTCGATTCCCCTGCTCCTCGGACGCTGCCTGACCTGCTGTGTTTTTCCAGTATCACACATTCTCGACTCTGATCTCCAGCATCTGCAGTCCTCACTTTTTCTTCCTCAATGGCATTGCAGCCTCGCATTATATAAGATAAGGCCATAAGATATCAGAGCAGAATTAGGCCATTCAGCCCATCGACTCTGCTCCACCATTCGATCATGGCTGACATGTTTCCCAATCTCATTCTCCTGCCTTCTCCCTGTAACCTTTGATCTCCTTACTAATCGAGAACCAATCTACCTCTGTCTGAAGTACACTGAATGACTTGACTTCCACAGCCTTCTGTGGCAATGAGTTCCACTCCCTGGCCAAAGACATTCCTCCTCACCTTCGGCCTACATGTCATCCTTTCACTCTGAGGCTATGCCCTTAGGTCCTAGTCTCTCCTACCAGGGGAAACATCTTCTCCATGTCCACTCTATCAAGGGCTCTCAGTATTGTATAAGTTTCAATGAGATCTCCCCTCATCGTTCTAAACTCCACTGAGTATAGTCCCAAAGGTCTCAAATGTTCCTCACATGATACGCCCTTCATCCCTGGGATCAGTCTAGAGAATCTCCTCTGTACCCCCTCCAACACCAGCACATTCTTCTTCAGATTTGGGGCCCAAAATTGATCACAACATTCCAAGTATGTTCTGACCAGGACTTTATACAGCCTCAGTGGTACATCCCTGCTCTTGTATTCTAGCCCTTTTGAAATAAATGCTAACATTACATTTGCCTTTCTAACTGCCAACTGAACCTGTTGTTAACCTGAAGAGAACCCTGAACTAGGGCTCCCGTGCTTCAGATTTCCAAAGCCCTTCCCTGTTTTGAAAATATTCTTCCCAACGAAGTGCGTATCCTCGCCGTTTCCCGCATTGTGTTCCATCTGCCTCTTTGCCCACTCCCCGAGTCAGTCCAAGTCCTCTGATGGGCCGAGTAGCCTAATTCTCTAGCAGCCCCCTCCTCTCCTCAACACAGCCTGCCCCAACCCCAACCCCACAGCTATTTTAAAACGTGCATTTGATATTATCGCCTACTTGAGGAGCTTACCTTTGCAGAATGGCTTGCTGAGCCTCAGCTTGTTGCTCAGTGTCTGCTCTCCGTTGTCGTAGTGACGCCAGGTTCTGTTCCACCTGTTCTCTCCCTGCTGTGTTGATCAATGGCAGGAAGCCGGGCATTAGTGCCTCCAACTCTCCCAGCCGGCTGGCCAGCTCTGCTTCCGTGGCGAAGAACTCAACGTGCCTTCTCAAGGTCTCCTCCGAAGCCTCAACGTCCACGCCATCTCCGGTCTGCTGCAAGAGGGCACTGGCATCGTCTAGCCAGCCCCTGGCGGACTGAACTGCCCGCAGGTACTGCTGGACTAGAGTCTGTGCCTTGTCCAGGGATGTCTGGTTGGGGAGTGTGGAATAGAAATTATCGTCAACTCTCGTCAAAAAAAAACATTCACCACTTGGCCAACAGCGTTCTTAACCTGCATTGTCTCGTCTTAATCTGCATCAAGGAAAATGATCAGCTCTCCTGTCACTTCTGAGTCATATTTCTCACAAAAGTTATGACTCCCACTTTGCTGCTACTGAGGGTCAACAGCCTTGAGAAGAATTTCCACTGACTATCAAGGGCAGACTGGAGACTGGACTATAATATCCACGAGAGAGAGAGAGAGACAGAGACAGAGAGACAGATTGAGAGAGAGAGAGAGAGAGAGAGAGAGAGAGGGACACAGAGACAGAGAGAGAGACAGAGACAGAGAGACAGATTGAGAGAGACAGATTGAGAGAGAGAGGGACACAGAGACAGAGACAGAGAGAGACATAGACAGAGACAGACAGAGAGACATAGACAGAGATAGGAAGAGAAAGAAAGTGTGTGTTGTAATGCTGGTGAGTGTGTGTGTGTGTGTGTGACAGAGAGAGACAGAGAGTGAGAGAGTGTATGTTGTAATGCTGGGGAGTGAGAGAGAGAGACAGAGAGGGAAAGAATTTGTGTTGTAATGCTGGGGAGTGAGAGAGAGAGACAGAGAGAGAGAGAAGGACAGAGAGAGTGTGTGTGTTGTAATGCTGGAGAGTGAGAGAGAGACAGAGAGAGAGTGTGTTGTGAGGCTGGTGAGTGGGTTGCAATATCTTTCAATGTCGCTGGGTCAAAATCCCAGAATTTCCTCCCTAAGGGCATTGTGGGTCAACCCACAGCAGGTGGACTGCAGCAGTTTAAGAAGGCAGCTCACCCCCACCTTCTCAAGGGGGCAACTAGGGACGGGCAATGGATGCTGGGCCCAGCCGGCGATGCCCACATCCCACAAACAAATTTAAAAATCAGACAAAAGGCTGTAATGCTGCCAAGAGGGGCCATCAGACTGGACAGTGACCTGTATTACCAGGGAGAAAGCGATAAGACTAACAGAAGGGCCGTAATACTGGAGTAGAAGCTATAATATTCAGGGGAGACTTGTAATATCGTACAGAGGACTGTCAAACCAAAGAGAAAGCTTTTAGACATGGGAGACAGCTCTAAATGAGGTGAAAAGGGAGAGAGAGAAAGAGATAGCGATGAAGAGGTGTAAGGTGTAATATCAGAGAAAGAGAAAAACAGACATTACTGACCCCAAGAACATTAGTATCAAATAATACAATGACAATCCCACGATGCCATCATCCCATCAAAGATCAAAGGTCAACGAGAGATGGTTTGGCTTCCTATTACCTCACAGTTTATAACCAACTGACTATATATAAAAGAAAAAAAATATAACCAACTGACTATATATAAAAGAAAAAAGTATATAACCAACTGACTAACCTTCTTGCTGCTCAGGGTTTCCTGGACTTCAGCCTCGAGTCTGGAAAGTTCCAACAGATTGCTCTCCACCTCTGGAGGCATCAGCTCCCTGGACTCGGAGTATTTCTCCTTCTCTTTACTGCTCAATCCCGCCATAATCCGAAGACTCGACTGCACCTCTTCCTCGAGGATCTGGGATTTCCGGATCTCCTCCTGGACACCCTGGAGATTGACATCCAGGTTCAAGTCGGCACTGAGGTCTCCCTTCACCTGCTGCAGCCAATCCAGAGTGTGTTGGATTTCCGTCTGGAAGTCGATCGTTTGAACCAGTCTGCTCTCGCACTCCATTATCCTGGCGCTGATGGTTCCTTGCGCTGACTGAAGCTCCTCTTTCCAAGCTTGAAGCTGCTGGCTCCTTGCCTCGCGGGCCCCACTGTCCAGCTCCGGTGAAAACTGCTCCACTTGCTCGATCAGCCCCTTCAGGAGGGAGCTGACCTCCTGCACGGCCCCCGCCAGAGCGTGGTAGTTCTTCAGCCTCTCCTCCACTGACAGGGTTTCCTCGTTGACCCGGACGAGCTCTTCGGCCAGGGCGCGAAGCCGGGCCTCCAGCCTGAGCGAGCAGGCCTCGTGCGCCCGGTAGGCCTCGGCGGTGTCTCCCAGCAGCGCCAGCTGCCGCTCAGCCTGCCGCCTCAGGCGGCTGTGGAGGCTGGACAGACCCGCCACCTCGTCGGGCATCCAGGGCTGGCCGGAGCTCCGGAAGGTCTCCTTCCTCTGGTTCAGGTCGTCCACTGCCTTGCCCAGACCCGTCACCTCATTGAGGAGGGCCCGGCAGTCGCTGCAGGCTGACTCGGCCTCCTCCGACGAGAGGCTGAGGCGGGCCTTGCTCACCCGGACCAGCTGCTCCTCCAGCTCACCCAGGGCCTTGCCAGTCAGGCTGACCAGCGAGGCGTACTCCTGGCGGGCCGCCATGGCCTCCTGGACCTTCTCAGACTTCTCCTTGGCCAGGCCGACGATGCTGTTGAACTGGCGGGGCAGGGCGTTCAGCTTCTCGTCCAGGAAGGAGTGGTCAGCCTCGCTGAGGGAGGGCAGCAGCTCGTGGCCGACTCTCTGCACCAGCAGCAGGAGGTTCTCGTGCTCGGTGGACTGTTCCAGAACCTGCCAGTACCTGGCGAGCTGCGAGGACAGCTCGGCGTCGCCGCCCATCAGGCTGACCTCCGGGAAGGTCACCACGTCGGCCTGCTTCATCCACTGGCACACCCGGTCCAGGTCGGCCTTGAAGTACTTCCTGGAGAGCAGCACCTTCTCCAGTTCCTGCAGCCGCTGGGCGCCCTCCTGCAAGGCCGAGTCGTAGGTGGCCTGCAGCTCCTGGAGCTGGGCCATGATCTCGGACGTCTCCTCCTCCGTCGCCTCCTTGGCCAGCTCCCTGCCCTGAGCCCACAGAGCCGCCACCTCCGTCTGGTACTCCTTCAGGCGGCTGCCGACGCTCTTGCAGCTGCGGATCTGCTTGCCCACCTCGGCTGGCATGAGGGCCGCGGGCTCCTTGGAAGTGGCCACCGACCGGTTCTGCTGGACCCAGCTGCTGGCCAGGCCAACGGCCATGAGGAACTGGGAGCGGTCCGACAGGGCCTGGCTCAGGTACTTCCTGCGCTGGCCCACCGCCTCGCGCAGGGAGCCCATCCTCCCATGCAGCGCACTCAGGGCCCTCTGCAGCTGCTGCCTCTCGTCCAGGCCCAGCTGGGCCAAGATCCTCTCGGCCTCCTCCGTCAGCGCCCCGTGGGCCAGCTCCTGCGACTCCAGCTCGTTGCAGACGGCGATGTGGTCCGGCAGCAGGGTCTGGGCCAGCTCGGCCGGCGGGCTGCACCTCAGGGCTTCGCCGAAGAGCTGGGCCTGCGCTTCGGCCCACTCCAGCAGGTCGTCCAGCCGGGCCTGGCACTGGCTCAGCTCCTCCAGGACCCGGGCGGACAGCTGGATCTTCTTCTCGATCAGCCCTTCCAGCTGCACCCACTGCCTCTCCAGGTGACTGCTCTGCTCCTTGATCAGCTCCTTGTCTTCGGGGTCCAGGCGGTCCATCAGCATCTGCTTCTGCTCCTTCAGGTCGTCCAGGACAAACCTCTGGGCCTGCACCTCACCGGCCAGCTTCCTCAGAGCTTCCAAATGCTCGGCCGTGCTCTCGGCATCAGTCCTGCCAGAAAGAAAGCATCATCCTGAGTGAGAACGTGTGCACGAAAGGCACACCAGAAACAGCCATTCGGCCCATTGAGCCAGTCGAACCCATGCTCTGTCATCTCAATGCTACACTCGTCCTCTGCCCCCACACCCCTTGATGCATTTAGCATTGAGACGGTCACTTCCTTCTCTCACAACTTAACCTCCACAGCCTCCTGTGGTCAAGAACTCAACAGGTTCATTAGCCACTAAGTGGAGACATTTCTCCTCAACCCGTCCCAAGATGGCCTGCTCTGAACCCTGACCCTGAGACCCCTTGGTCTACAGAGCCCCTCTGAAGCAGACTGACCCAGCTCTGTCAGGATCTGACACACTTCAGTGTGCATTTCCCTCTCATTCTTCTGAACTGTGGTAAGTAAGAGGCCCAACTGACCCCCACTCTCCCTTGTACAGCAAGCCCAGGGATCAGATTGGTGATTGGAAAGCTCAGCCAGTCAGGAAGCATCGGGCGGCACAGTGGCACAGTGGTTAGCGCTGCTGCCTCACAGCGCCAGAGACCCAAGTTCAATTCCTGCCTCAGGCGACAGACTGTGTGGAGTTTGCACGTTCTCCCCGTGTCTGCGTGGGTTTCCTCCGGGTGCTCTGATTCCCTCCCACAGTCCAAAGATGTGCAGGTTAGGTGAATTGGCCATGCTAAATTGCCCGTAGTGCTAGGCGAAGGGGTAGGGGTATGGGTGGGTTGCGCTTCGGCGGGTCGATGTGGACTTGTTGGGCCGAAGGGCCTGTTCCCACACTGTAGGGAATCTAATCATCCGGGGAGCAGGAGAATTGACAGGAATGATGAAGAGCTTGTGCTCACTTCTCCTGCTTCTCGGGTGCTGCCTGATCTGCTGTGCTTTTCCAGCACCACACTCTCAACTCTGATCTCCAGCATCCCAGTTAATCCCAGAGTTCAGTCCCGAGAAACAGTGATGATGGTATCTCCCAAGGATATCTCTCTGTCCCGGGATCGTGTTTCACAGCGGGATCCCTTTGTCTTCCTGGAGCAGCCACTGTGACTCCCAAGTGATGGGTTAGATCTCTCGGGGCTGAGGGATGGGGGTTAGGTAAGCAGGAGCTGGCAATAGGAACATCTCACAAACCACTCTCACGGCAAGTGGACAGACCCTGTCACGTCAGGGACAGGGCTGCTACAGGTACACAGAGAGAATACCAGGCAGACAACAGTCAGACAGACTGACTGAGAGAGAGAGAGAGAGAGAGACTGAAAGAAACAGATGACCGGGTAGAGCAATGCACTGCAGAGAAAAGGACAGGGCAGCATTTACATAGCACCAGACCCATCCGCAGCAGAGCTCCAAACATTTCATCGAGCAACATTTTGAAGTGGAAACAACCCTGCCCTTTTCTTTCTTTTTGCGGGGATAACATCAGGCAAGCTATGCACAGTAAGGTCTCACAGATGGAAATGAAATAAATTAAGGGATGTCGACAGAGACGGTGAGTCCATCTCTCATTCTCTCTCACACACACACACACACACACACACACACACACACACAGACACACACACACTCTCTGTCTCTATCTCTCTCTCACACACACAGTCTCTCTGTCTCTATCTCTCTCACACACAGACTCGCTGTCTCTATCTCTCTCTCTTACAAACACAGTCTCTGTCTCTATCTCTCTCATACACACATATACAGACTCTCTGTCTCTATCTCTCTCTCTCTTACACACACAGTCTCTGTCTCCATCTCTCGCTCACACACACGCAGTCTCTCTGTCTCTATCTCTCTCTCTCTCACACACACACATACACAGTCTCTCTGTCTCTATTGCTCTTTCTCACACACACACACAGAATCTCTCTATCTCTCTCACACACACAGAGTCTCTCTGTCTATCTCTCTCTCTCTCTCACATACACACACACACACACACACGCACACACACACAGTCTCTCTGTCTCTATCTCTCTCTCTCATACACACAGTCTCTCTGTCTCTATCTATCTCTCTCACACCGTCTCTCTCGCTCTCTCTCACATACACACACACAGTCTCTCTGTCTCTCTCTCTCACACTCTCACACACACAGTCTTTCTGTCTCTATCTCTCTGTCTCTATCTCTCTCTCTCACACACACACACACTCTCTCTCTGTCTCTATTTCTCTCTCTCTCTTAAACATACACACAGGTCTCTCTGTCTCTATATTTCTCTCTCTCACTCACACACACACACGCAAAGGTCTCTCTGTCTCTATCTCTCTCTCACACACACACTCTCTCTCTGTCTCTGTCTCTCTCTCTCTCTCTCTCAAACACACACACACACAATCTCTCTCTCTCTCTCTCTGTCTCTCTCGCTCTCACCTTGCTAAGTTGTCCCACTCTTTTGTGAACTTGTCCAAAAGCACTTCCACAACGCTCACTCGGTCGTGGTAATCTCTGGCTCTCTGCTGGTCCTCCTCACTCAGAGAGAGAAGGGCATTGATCTGGTGACACAGCTCCAGCCACTGGTTACTCAACTGCCCGATCTCGGAGTGTTCAGGTGACTCCTGGCCCTCTGTCAGAGCTGTGACCTTCTCTGTCAGGGCAGTGATGTTTGCCTTCCTGGACTGGAAATGACGACCCAGCTCCTAAACAGAAAAAATAACACCAGAGTCTCTTTCTCCAATGGAATAAAATGCCAGCGACTCACGAACTCCGAACGCGACTGCTCAGTGTCGACGTGCCCTCATCAGGTCAAAGATGGGGGAAACTCATTTCAAACCACCGCTTATTTCCTTAAGACCAGAGCTAGACTTGTTCAGCCCTGTCTCCTTATTGCAAAGTGAGTCCAGCTTTTGTGAATTTAATTTGAATGGAAGGTTACAGTTGCAAGAATGGTATTGATCCCAGGTAAAGACAATTCTTGGTAAGATCACACCAGGAGTGTAACATTCATGTGGGGAGCCCCATCGCACAGAGGACAATTCACCTTGGCAGGAGCAGAGTGAAGATTCATCAGAACCTCGTGTCTTCGAGGGTTGAATTAGGAGGGTTTAAGTCCGGCGTTTAGATAGCTAAGGGTGATCGAATCGAAGTGAGTAAAATCAATCCGGGCTTCGACAGGGTAGGTACAGCAAAACCTATTCTCCCTGGTACAGGGGTCCAGAAAAGTTGCAGGGTGTTATCTTAACAATGGGGTCAGACAGAATGGGAATTGGAAAGGGCAGTGGAAAGCTATCCCCCACAGCGCTGGGGATCCATGGGACCCAGCAGTTGTGGTATTGGTAATGTTTTGTTAGCTAACGGTATCAAACGATTATGAAGCGACAGTTGGGAGGTGGGTGAATGCAGCTGAGGTATAGATTAGCCATGAAAGAATTGAATATTTAGATAATCGATATTTCTAATCCAACTGTTCAATCATGTTATAACACACATCAAGGGTGGGTGAGACTTGAACCCAGACCTTATAGCTCAGAGGTAGGGACACTATCACTGCACTACAGTAGCCTTAACAAAGACGTGTGGGTTAGGTGGATTGGCTATGGTATATTGTCCATAGTGTCCAGGGATGTGCAAGTTAGGTGGATTAGCCATGAGCAATGCAGGGTTACAGGGAGAGGGTGGGGGATGGATCTGGGTGGGATGCTCTTCAGAGGGTTGGTATGACTCCGATGGGCCGAATGGCCTGCTTCCACACTGCAGGGATTCTATGATTTCCCGATCAGCACAAGCACGTTTTCTTACCTGCACCTGGGCCACCTGTTTCTGAGCGATTTTCAGCTCCAGTTCGGCGGGCCTCCTCTTCAGGCTGTGCAGCTGCTGCTCGGTCTCCAGGAAGCAGGCTCCTAGTTCGGCCTTCTGCCGCTTTACCTCCTCCCAGCCCAGGGCCAGTTCCTGCGACCTGACCAGCTGCTGCTCAATCTGCAACACACGACAGTCTGGCTTCACAGAGTGCACAGACACAGATGCAGCCACACGAGGACCACACACACACACACACACACCAGATGTAACCGTGAGGTGAGGTGCTCTCAGTAACACACCCTTCTCCCAGAGTCGGAAGGTCCTAAGTTCAAGACCCCCTACCTTGGGGGTTGACTGCATAATCTGGACATTCTGATGCCAAGCCCTCACTGGGTCAAAACTCTGGAACTCCCTTCTTAACTGCACATTGACTGTGCCTATTCCCTGTGCATGGTCAAAAAAGACAGCTAAATACCACCTTCCCCCCAATCAGAGGCAATAAGAGATGGGCATTACCCAGACAGCACACAGCATGTGGGATGTTACAATTCCCAGTGACCCAGGGATGGAGGTCCTTGAACACAGCACCCTTTTCCTATTGCACCTCTGCAGGCCTGTACCACAAACATAACAGGGAGGACTCCCCAAACTATAGGTTAATGACTGCGTTCTCACCAACAATGGAGAAGGGCCATGTCTACTAGCTCCTCCCAGTTTTTAGCATACTCCCCAGTTCCTCTTAACCAAATCCCCAGCCCCTTCCGGTAACCTAACCTGACCTGACCTAACCTAACCTAACCTAACCTGACAGAAAGGAGGATAAAGGATAGTTCAGTACCCGAAAGAACATAGTCTTGCTCTGGTCTCAATCTACCTCGGCTTCCAATGCCAGCCAGAACTGGGGATAGTTGCTATACAGTCTGCACAATGGCAGCCAATCTGAGCAGTAAATAGTGATGTTATCCACATATAGGAAAGCTTTGACCTGACTGTCTCCATTATTTAGGATCTACGCTTCATCCTTGTGAACGGACTCGGCAAAAAGTTCTACATAACACAGGAACCAGACAAGACAGAGATAGCAGCCTTGCCAGGCTCTGGAATGGAGTGAAAGGGTGGTCACTCAGTGCTCTCCTGATGTTGGTGGAGAGTGCTTGAATCCAACTGCGGATTGAGCGAAAGTGAGGACCACAGAAGCTGGAGATTAGAGTTATGAGTGTGGTGCTGGAAAAGCACAGCAGGTCAGGCAGCATCCGAGGAGCAGGAAAATCGACACTTCAGGCAAAAAGTCCTTCATCAAGAATTCCACACTCTTGACTCCAACTGTAGATTCCCTCCCCCCAAACCCCATGTTGGAGTGCTGCTCTATCACGGACAGGTCTGATATCCTGTCTAAGGCCTTCTCCAAGGCCAGGCTGCTGACCTGGGTCCACTCCCTGCCTCACACACAGGCAGCCAAACCCCTGAGTAACACAAAGCTCTGAACGCTGCACAGGGAACTTGATATCGATGACATCACCTGTAATTTGAAAATGTTTTGCCCTCAGGCTTCATATCTGACATGGAGTTTGCCAAACCTGCAGATTGTTACAATTGTACCTGTTGATTATGATGGAAAATCCCACAACGTTCAAATTGAAATCTTGTGTAATGTCTCGGTTCACAAATTTGATGGAATATGTGTCACTTTGAGACAAAGCCATGTTTACCCAGATAACATTGCCCATGTCCCACAGACAAATGTCAGGATATTTGTGATACACTATCGGAGGTGGTATATTCCAAATGAGATGATAAAGCAAGGCCTCAGCTGCTCTCTCAAGTGCAAGAGTTAATTCGACAGAGTAAGAGGGAGAATACTCCCCATGCCCTGGCTGGTATGTTTTTCTGAACAAATTATCCTGAAATTAACACACTCATAGTGTGTGGGAGCATGTTGTGCACAAAATGGCTGCTGCACTTCTGACAGGATGACAATTCAACAATGCTTCACTGGCAGTGAGGCATTGTGGGACATCCAGAGGCGCATTATAAAATGTGAAATGCTTCCCTTTTCTCTATCTTTCGTTATTCCCTGTAGCCTGTACCATGAAACTTGGGATGTAGCTTGTTTAGGAAGTTTTTGCTGTCAAGGGGCAGATTCTTCAAACAAGATTTGACAGTTTTACGTGCTGGGGAACCAGGAAGGATTTGGCTGACTTGCCTCGCCTACTGGTTACAGGCAGTCCCCAGGTTTCGGTCATGAGTCCATTTGCAAGTTGATTTGTACCAAATTGGAGAATGATATAGGACATTGGAAAGCAGCTATTTGCAAGTACGGGAGATTATCGCGTGTCGTGTCTTTAAAATTACAACCATGTATGGGATCATGTCGGCACTTACAGGCATTCGTAAGCCATGTGTTCCAAAATCCTGGGTCCTCTGCATTCACATTGCAGCAGCACAACATTCGGTGGGAAATTTGTTTAAAGTGGATTTTGATGGATTTTGAACCCAGCAAGACTTGGAAGAAGATACACCACTGAAGGTGAAGCCCTCAGGTCAGTGGAAATCTGTCCATTAACCACCCAAGTTAAAACGAGTGGTGCAAGAATATCTGACCATCACACATTCTAAAACACAGACATTTCAGGATTAAACATGATCAACCCTTTAGATGGTTATCCTGCAGAGCAGATATGTATTTTGGGAGATTACAATTTAAAGTGAAGTCAAATTCCAGAAGTTACCCTAGAATGTATTTATTTTGCCTTTGTAACACTATAGCAGGCCACATTCTGTATACTTTTTTTGGGGACGTTTTTTTTAAATTAGATTACTTACGCAGATTACTTTCTAATTTTTTTAAATTAGAAACCCACGCAGACACAGGGAGAACGTGCAAACTCCACACAGTCAGTCGCCTGAGTCGGGAATTGAACCCGGGTCTCAGGCGCTGTGAGGCAGCAGTGCTAACCACTGTGCCACCGTGCCGCCCACTTTGGATGGGAATGAAATAGAACGTCAAGTAGACTTGATCTGTGCTGGGATTTAGCTTCTGAAGGAACCTTCTCCCAACTGAATAATCTCACTCTGGACTAATTATCTTCAGATCCTTTCTCCCTCACATGTTTCTCAGAATACTATATGCCTCTTGCTCGCAGCAGTCCATGTGCTAGTGAGTTCTACATTATTATCATTCCCTTCATCATCAGGTGACATTTTAGACAATGTCTGGGGTGCACTATGCTAAGATAGACATCTGACCATGCTCTTAAAGGTGTTCTAAAATAAATGCTCATTTGCGTAACACTAGCTGCGCAATTTCAAACACGCCCAGAGGTCAGAGCTCCTTCTTGATCATGACGTCAGCCCCACACAGCTTTCTGTGTCCATTCCATGGAGTTAATCTTTTTTTTTCTTCCACAAAGGCTTTCTCTTTCATTCCGAGTCAGATTGATCAGTAACTAGTTCACAATCGTGGCTGCAGGGTTTCGACTCCTGCTCATTAATAATCCTGAAGGAGTCTGAACAGTGTGACACTCCGTGTATATTTAGATCTGCCTGCAGCAAGCCCAGCAGTCTCTATCATTCCACATTCTGACAAGACCTGTAAATTTTTGTACAACTCAACAATAAAAGAAGCTCCCTTTAAGTGTGCAATATAGCCTCACCCATGGCTAATCAAAGGTGAGACTGAGGGAAATAACTGGACAGAGGGTGGTATCCCGTCACCATGTCACCCTTTATTTACTTAGCCAGCCCAGAGTCAGTTGCCTGAACTGAGGGGATTCTAAACATATACAGAGGAACCTGGATTCTCCAAATTTTGGATTATTCGAATGAGATTGCAAGGTCCCGATGAGTGGCTAATTACATCACCCGGCATCAATATTCGGCATTCAATTAACCGAATGAATACTCCCCGCCTGTGTCCTTCAGATAATCAAGGTTCCTTAAGAGCTTTTAGATTAGATTTCCTACAGTGGGGAAACAGGCCTTTTGTCCCAACAAGTCCCCACTGACTCTCCGAAGTGTAACCCACCCCAACCCATTTCCCTCTGAATGATGCAACTAACACTATGGGCAATTTAGCCTGGCCAATTCACCTGATCAGCACATCTTTGGACTGTGGTAGGAAACCGGAGCACCCATAGAAACCTCCGCAAACACGAGGAGAACGTGCAAACTCCACACAGACAGTCACCTGAGGCTGGAATCGAACCCAGTTGTGAGGCAGCAGTGCTAACCACTGAGCCACCGTGCCACCCAAATCTCTGTACTTTTTTTTAACGCACAAAAACAAAAAAAAGGAGGGCAATGTCCCTACTCAGGAGAACTTTTCCCCACAGTACACTGGCTGTGGCCAGCGAGTTGCCTGAACTGAGGGGATTCAAAACACATTTATATATTTTTTTTCTTTTACCAATCCACCTGAACCGCACATCTTTGGACTGCGGGAGGAAACTGGAGCACCCGGAGGAAACCCACGCAGACACGGGGAGAATGTGCAAATTCCACACAGACAGTCACCTGAGTCGGGAATTGAACCCGGGTCTCTGGCGCTGTGAGGCAGCAGTGCTAACCACTGTGCCGCCCCAAAACACATTTATATTATTTTATTCAACAAATTACAAACCAGTTTACAATAAACATTTACAGCTGTACAAGAGACAGCAATTTTACAAGGGAGGGGATCAGCAAAGCTAGGCCCCAAACCCTACCGTTCAACCATTTTACAGGGAGATGAGGACAACCCTCAAATCCCAGTTCCACACATGACAAGACAGTGACAATGACATTTGTACATTCAACAATATGGTTACATACAGAAGTGCAGACAATACAGACCCAGCAAGCCCCCACCCCTCCCACCTTTCGCAAAACACATTTATATAGGTCAGCCAGGGCTTCCCTGATTGGGCCACGTTGACAACCCCAATCAAAGAATCACAGTCAACAAGGTTCCAATCACTGCACTCAGCAAGAAATTAAGTTAGTTTTTAAGTATGAAGGATATGACAGATGATACAGACAATATTCAAGACTTGAACTGTCAATTACTGTACGTTACGGGTGTGAAAACGCAAAGTTTTTTTTACGTAAGCGAGAAACATTGATAACGTACAAGCCTCTTTACACACTTTGCAAAGAAGACTTGTGGATTCTTAGTAAGTTGGCAATGGGAAAGTACGTCTGGAACTTGGTGGTTTGGGAGCTGAAGCAGCCAAATGCAGAGCTTACCGCTTGTTTGGTGTGTTGGATATCAGCAGCTGCTATCTTCACAGTGTCATCAGACAGGTCACACATGGAGCAAAGCAGTTCCAGGTAAGTACTGGCCTGCTCCTGTAGAGCCCGATAATGTTTCACCTGTAACAAGATGGAGCCGAGTGTTAGTAACACCTCACAACATTCACACCTGTCCAGGTGCAATGCACCAGCAGTGACCGCAAAGTGGAAAGCAAGGGCTGAGGAAGGACGCCATGTAAACCAAATCACCGTCTACAGGAATTCATGTTGCATGGAATTACCAGGAGAAACAAGAATTCTGTGAGGACTCTTAACAATATTTATAGATGCATCATTGAAAGCATTCTGTCTGGATGCATCATGGCCTGGTATGACAACAGCTCTGCCCAGAACTGTAAGAAATTAGAGTTCTGAACAAAGCCCAGTCCATCACACAACCCAACCTTCCATCCATTGACTCCATCTACACCTCTCGTTGCCTCAGGAAGGCAGCCAACATCATCAAAGACCCCTCCCACCCCGGTTATAATCTCTTCCAACCTCTTCCACTGGGCATAAGACACAAAAGCTTAAACACACGTCCCGACAAGTTCAAAAACAGCTTCTTCCGCGCCGTTATTAGATTTCTGAACAGACCTCTCAAATCTAACGTTTGTATCTCGCTCTTTGTGCACTTTGTATTGTATTTCTCGTTCTGTTCGGTTACTCTAATGCACTTTGTGTGATATACCTGCCTTTACTGCAGGCAAAACAAAACCTTTCACTGTCCCTAGGTATACAACAATAATAAATCAAATCAAAATCCCAAAGAGATCACAGGAACAAAATGATCTGAAGTGCCTTTTGCACAAACCATTAAAGGTGGCAGGGCAGGTTGTGAAAGTGATTAAAAAGGTATAAAAGATCTTTATTAATAGAGACAGAGTACTGAAGCAATGAGTCTATGAAGGACCTTTACAAGTTACTGCTCCAGCCTCAGGTCCAACGATAGACACAGAACTTTCAAATTTGGGGAGAATTCAGAAAAAAACTATCAAGACGGGGTACTTTAGTCACTGGAGAATTGGGAAAAGCTGGCGCTGTTCTCCCGAGAAACACTTGAGATGAGATTTAACTGAGGCACTTCAGGTCCTGACTGAGTGGCAACTCAGAATTAGACCCAATGGTCTGGCTGATTCACAAAGATCTATCCATAACTCCCTCACTTTTGTCGCCTCCGTCTCCAGGTTTAGAGCATGCTCAAGTTCCAGCAGGTGGATGTGTGGCTCTCTGACCTCGAGGGCAAAGTCAATATCCGGACGGGGAGGAAGTCCGACCGAGACACAAAGCAGACTCAGCTACAGCAGTTACAGGTGTGGTCAGTGCAAACAGGGATCTCCACACATTGTCCTGTCACACTGCGTACTCCTTCAGCCCATTCCTGTCAGGGTCACATAGTGACTGACTGACTGACTTACCCATCTACTGTGAACATTCACCGTTCACAAGAATATTAGCTGAATTTGAAGTAGTGTTGAAGACTGGTCTCAGGAACAAGAGTAGGTCATTCAGTCCCTCTAATCTATTTCATGGTACAATTCATCTTGGCTGATCTGTATTGTAATCCTGCTGTTGGAGTTTGTCGTGTGGTAGTAATGTCCCTGGACTAGCAACCCAGAACCTCAGGCCAATGTCCTGGGGGTATAAGTTCAAATCTCAAACACGACAGGTGGTGAAGTTTGAATTCAATCAAATCCAGAATAAAGAGCTGATCTAACTGTGGATTGCCATCAAAACCCCACCTACCTCACTAACGTCCTTTAGGGTAGGAAATCTGTCATCCTTACCTGGTCTGACCGACACACGGCTGCAGACCCATGGCTTCTGTCACTTGGGGTAATTAAGAATGGCCTAGTCTGCACCACCCACATAAGGAAAAAGCCCTAGATACCTCTCTCCCTGCCTCCTGAGCTGCTGCCAGGATTTGGCTTGTGAGTTTGTATGTACCTGTTCCCTCCCAGTTGGGGAACACATCAGCGGTCCAGGACATTCGATCTCGGACCTTCAGGTGACCATCCTCCAAGGTGGACTTCGGGACAGGCAGCAGCGAAAGGTGGCCGAGCAGAGGCTGATAGCTAAGTTCGGTACCCATAGGGAGGGCCTCAACCAGGACCTTGGGTTCATGTCACATTACAGGTGACCACCATTGCACTATACACACCCACACAGATACTTCTACACACGCACACACTCTCACACACACACCTCTCACACACACACAGGCACTCCTATACACAGATACACAGGACACACACACACACACACACAAAACGCGCACATAGACACCCACACACACCCTTACAGACACCCACACACTCCCACACTCACAAATGCACCACCTCACAGACTTAAAACACTCTGCATTCACTACACACACACACATACGCTTTCTCACACTCACAACCCCCAACCCAGACACACACGCACACAGACAAAGACCCAAATGCACACATATATTTTGTGGGGTGAATTTGTACTTGCAGGGTTACAATGTATTTTGCTCAAAAACTGATTGAATTTATGTAAAACGATGTTATCTCACATTTTAGATTAGAATCAATCTAAACATCAGGTCATAGACAGAGAACACAGGGGGCTAACACCTTCAACATATTGTCCAGCTATCATCATGGTGGTAAAAATAATGACTGCAGATGCTGGAAACCAGATTCTGGATCAGTGGTGCTGGAAGAGCACAGCAGTTCAGGCAGCATCCAAAGTGCAGCGAAATCGACGTTTCGGGCAAAAGCCTTTCATCAGGAATAAAGGCAGAGAGCCTGAAGCGTGGAGAGATAAGCTAGAAGAGGGTGGGGGTGGAGAGAAAGTAGCACAGAGTACAATGGGTGAGTGGGGGAGGGGATGAAGGTGATAAGTCAGGGAGGAGAGGGTGGACTGGATAGGTGGAAAAGGAGATAGGCAGGTCGGACAAGTCATGGGGACAGTGCTGAGCTGGAAATTTGGAACTAGGGTGAGATGGGGGAAGGGGAAATGTTGAAGTCCACATTGATGTGGACTTGAAGTGTTCCGAGGCGGAAGATGAGGCGTTCTTCCTCCAGGGATCTGGTGGTGAGGGAGCGGCACTGAAGGAGGCCCAGGACCTTCATGTCCTCGGCAGAGTAGGAGGGGGAGTTGAAATGTTGGGCTACAGGGCGGTGTGGTTGATGGGTGCCCCATGGATATCCAATCCTTTGACACCTCTATCCGCCATGACCATGGCCTCCAAGCCCTCCATTTTTTCCTCTCCAGATGTCCCCAACAGTACCCTTCCACCGACACTCTCCGTCGTTTGGCCGAACTGGTCCTTACCCTTAACAATTTCTCCTTCGAATCCTCCCACTTCCTCCAGACCAAAGGGGTGGCCATGGACACACATATGGGCCCCAGCTATGCCTGTCTCTTTGTTGGCTACGTAGAACAGTTGATCTTCCGTAATTACACCAGTACCACTCCCCACCTCTTCCTCCGCTACATTGATGACTGATGACTGCATTGGCACCACCTCATGCTCCTGAGAGGAGGTTGAGCAATTCATTAACTTCACCAACACATTCCACCCTGACCTTAAATTTACCTGGACCATCTCTGACACCTCCCTCCCCTTCCTGGAACTCTCCATCTCCATTAATGATGACCGACTTGACACTGACATTTTTTACAAACCCACCGACTCCCACAGCTACCTGGATTACACCTCTTCCCACCCTACCTCTTGCAAAAATGCCATCCCGTATTCCCAATTCCTCCGCCTCCGCCGTATCTGCTCCCAGGAGGACCAGTTCCACCACAGAACACACCAGATGGTTTCCTTCTTTAGAGACCGCAATTTCCCTTCTCACACGGTTAAAGATGCCCTCCAATGCATCTCGTCCACAGCCCGCACCTCCATCCTCAGACCCCACCCCTCCAACCGTAACAAAGACAGAACGCCCCTGGTGCTCATCTTCCACCCTACCAACCTTCGCATAAACCAAATCATCCGCCGACATTCCCGCCACCTCCAAAAAGACCCCACCACCAGGGATATATTTCCCTCCCCACCCCTTTCCGCCTTCCGCAAAGACCGTTCCCTCCGTGACTACCTGGTCAGGTCCACGCCTCCCTACAACCCATCCTCCCATCCTGGCACTTTCCCCTGCCACCACAGGAACTGTAAAACCTGCACCCACACCTCCTCCCTCACCTCTATCCAAGGCCCTAAAGGAGCCTTTCACATCCATCAAAGTTTTACCTGCACTACCAATAATATTATTTATTGTATCCGTTGCTCCCGATGCGGTCTCCTCTACATTGGGGAGACTGGGCGCCTCCTAGCAGAGCGCTTTAGGGAACATCTCCGGGACACCCGCACCAATCAACCACACCGCCCTGTGGCCCAACATTTCAACTCCCCCTCCCACTCTGCCGAGGACATGGAGGTCCTGGGCCTCCTTCACCGCCGCTCCCTCACCACCAGGCGCCTGGAGGAAGAACGCCTCATCTTCCGCCTCGGAACACTTCAACTCCAGGGCATCAATGTGGACTTCAACAGTTTCCTCATTTCCCCTTCCCCCACCTCACCCTAGTTCCAAACTTCTAGCTCAGCACTGTCCCCATGACTTGTCCAGACTTGTCCTACCTGCCTATCTCCTTTTCCACCTATCCACTCCACCCTCTCCTCCCTGACCTATCACCTTCATCCCCTCCCCCACTCACCTATTGTACTCTATGCTACTTTCTCCCCACCCCCACCCTCCTCTTGCTTATCTCTCCACGCTTCAGGCTCTCTGCCTTTATTCCTGATGAAGGGCTTTTGCCTGAAACATCGATTTCGCTGCTCCTTGGATGCTGCCTGAACTGTTGTGCTCTTCCAGCACCACTAATCCAGAATCTAGCTATCACCATTATTAACAGCTAACCCGAGAATGCAACTTTTTAAAAAATGGTTTTGTGATTTACTCATAAAAGAAATGAAACTATCACTGTATTCTAACAGATGAAAGGCTCAACAGACAATCAATTTTTCAATGTATAATTTCAGTCACATCACACTGTCAATTTTTGCTATAAATTCTGTGTGTTAGGATCGAGCCCTCCACTATCACCTGATGAAGGAACTAGTGTGCTTCCAATTAAACCTGTTGGACTATAACCTGGTGTTGTGTGAATTTTAACTTTGCATTGTTACCTGTTTCAGTGATTTCCGTGGGCTGGTGGGCGGGTGGTCTCGGGGCTTCAGTTCCTGCTGCACAGAATGGAGCCAGGCCTGACATTGCTGCAGGGTGTCCTGATGACTGACATGCTTCTGTAGTTCACGTTCCAGACTCTGGTACAGCTGGGGAGGAACGAGCCAGACAGAATCAGCAAAGGGTGCATGTTCAACCCGCCACTGGTTCCAGCTTTCATAGAATCCCTACAGTGGGGGAGCAGGGCATTCAGCCCATCGAGTCCTTCCAAAGAGCATCCCACCCAGACGAGCCCCCCAACCTTATCTCTGCATTTCCCACAGCTGAGCCACCTAGCCTGCGCATCCCTAGGCATGATGGGCAATTTAGCATAGCCAGTTCACCTAAACTGCACATCTTTGGACTGTTAGTGGAAACCGGAGCACCCAGAGGAAACCCAAGTAGACACGGGGAGAACGCACAAACTCCACACGCACAGTTGTCCAATGGCAGAGTCAAACCTGGGTCCGTGGCGCTGTGAGGCAGCATTGCTAACCACTGAGCCACCGTGCTACCGCTCATTGGATACATCACATCACCTGGCCTTTGCAAAGCAGGATGGGAAAATGTCAAGGATTTGTCAGACCAAGTATCTGTGCGGAGGCCGGCTCACCATGACAGAGGGGTGGGGAAGCAGTCGGCATGCTCATTGCCAATCGAGCGCGCTCCTTCAGACTGCACTGGAAGGAGGCAGGGCCAGTGGTGAGGAAGCTCCCACCCTCACGCTGGGAACACATGGGCCCATGACCAGCCTCACCGGGACAGCAGGCCATGGGGAAGGATTGACCCCAGGGATGGCACAGCTAGGAATTCATTGCTCCTCCATCTGGCCCGAGATGGGAAATCCGCTCCCCAGGTCAAAACGCGAGGGCAGGAGGCTTTGGGGTGGCCTCTTGTATCCCAGCAACTCATGAAGCCCGGCATCCTCATTATTTTAGTTGGCAGTTGAAGCCTGACCCAGAGGGCACTCGGATCTTCGACCTGTCTATGTAAATACTGCAGGTTTCCACAGTTCAACAAAGGAAAGAATACCATTCATGCGGACATCGGTGTCAAGGAGATAGATGTAGCTCACTGGGGTTAGAAAGTGCCTGGTTTGCGCCTCTCTGACTCAGAAAGAGACTAGAACCTGCTCAATCCAGCTGTGAGTATGATGAACGTTCCTTACTCTCTGAGCTGTGCTACAGATGGCAGAGTAACTGTCCCGGATTCCCTGCAGGTGGCCTTGGACTTGATGCTTAAACTTTCCTTGGAGCCCCTCTGAGCAGTTGGCAATCAGGCTGTCCCCCTTGCTTCGCAGACTCGCCAAAGCGTGTTCAAAGCCTGCTATCTCCTCCATGATAGGCTGTCAGGGCAGAAGAAAATTGGGAGGTCACATCAGGTCACCGTGCAGACATCACACTCAGTGCAACGCTAGTTGAGAATACGTTTGGAAACATGGGAACGGGGGGGAGGCCACTCAGCCCTCTAGCCCGTACTGCCGTTTATTCAGGCCATGGTGGATCTGTGCCTTAATTTCCACCTCACAGTGTCTGTTCCGTCACCCCCGGCTACTGTTGCCAAGCAAATATCTATCGACCACAGTTCTGGAAATTTCCACTGGCCCCCAGCCTTACCACCGTTTTGAGGGTGCAGAATCCAGGTTTTCCCTCACCTTTATGTGAAGAAACATTTCCTGACATCGCTGTTCAGCTGTAGCTCTCACTAAATGGCCATCCATCTCTACCAGAGGAAATAGTTTTCCTCTGTCCACCTGATAAACTCCTGTAAGCGTTCCAACATCTCAATGGGGTTGGAGGTTTTGGGCTATAGGGAGAGACTGAACAGGCTGGGGCTGTTTTCCCTGGAGTGTCGGAGGCTGAAGGGGTGGCCTTATAGAGGTTGATAAAATTATGAGGGGCATGGATAGGGTAAATAATCAAGGTATTTTCCCTGGGGTGGGGAATCCAGAACTAGAGGGCATAGGTTTAGGGTGAGAGGGGAAAGATATAAAAGGGACCCAAGGGGCAACTTTTTCACGCAGAGGATGGTGCGTGTGTGGAATGAGCTGCCAGAGGAAGTGGTGGAGGCTGGTACAATTACAACATTCAAAAGGCATCTGGATGGGTATATGAATAGGAAGGTAAAAACAATGACTGCAGATGCTGGACACCAGATTCTGGATCAGTGGTGCTGGAAGAGCACAGCAGTTCAGGCAGCATCCAACGAGCAGCGAAGGGCTTTTGCCCGAAACGTCAATTTCGCTGCTCGTTGGATGCTGCCTGAACTGCTGTGCTCTTCCAGCACCACTGATCCAGAATATGAACAGGAAGGGTTTAACAGGATATGGGTCAAGTGCTGGCAAATGGGACGAGATTAGGTTAGGATATCTAGTCAGCATGGACAAGTTGGACCGAAGGGTCTGTTTCCATGCTGTACGTCTCTATGACTCTAGACCTGTTGTTCCTTCATCCTCTGTACCAGCCGATTCTTTACATCGTTGAATCTCACGATGGGTTCTTTTAGCCCCACCAGCACTCTGGGGAATCTGCATCACATTCTCTCCAAAACCAACACGTGAAGCAAAGTGGAGAGCTCTCTTTGTCTGGAGAGTTAGCTCAGGGTTTCTGCAATGGGCCGAACAACCCCACCACCGACTGAAATGAGAGTCCTGAGGATGCCAATGTTCATAAGGTCAAACGAGGAGGATATGACATTTGGCTGGAAGTGCAGGTGGCACTGACACTCACCCGCCCAGACCCCACCAATGGAGCTCACCTCAGCTCACCTCCATCCATGCAGACCTTTCTTTCCAGGACATTATTTGTGCCATCGGGCCTTCACAGACATACCAGGTTATTCCTGTACTAACAGACTGGACAGGCCTGGCTGAAGAGATATCCCACCCTCCCTGTAAGGGACAATGAGGGTGTTCTGTACCTTTAATGAGCTGTGTTAGAGTATTTCTCCCAGTCTCCCAGCCCTCATTTGATCTAAATTACTTCCCGTGACTGTGGGAGCTCCAAACAGACCCCACCACCAGAGATATATTTCCCTCCCCTCCCCTATCAGCGTTCCGAAAAGACCACTCCCTCTGTGACTCCCTCGTCAGGTCCACACCCCCCACCAACCCAACCTCCACTCCCGGCACCTTCCCCTGCAACCACAAGAAATGCAAAACTTGCGCCCACACCTCCCCCCTTACTTCCCTCCAAGGCCCCAAGGGATCCTTCCATATCCGTCACAAATTCACCTGCACCTCCACACACATCATTAACTGCATCCGCTGCACCCGATGTGGCCTCCTCTATATTGGGGAGACAGGCCTCCTACTTGCAGAACGTTTCAGGGAACACCTCTGGGACACCCGGACCAACCAACCCAACCACCCGTGGCTCAACACTTCAACTCCCCCTCCCACTCCACCAAGAACATGCAGGTCCTTGGACTCCTCCATCGCCAGACCATAACAACACGACGGCTGGAGGAAGAGCGCCTCATCTTCCGGCTAGGAACCCTCCAACCATAAGGGATGAACCTAGATTTCTCCAGTTTCCTCATTTTCCCTCCCCCCACCTTGTCTCAGTCAAATCCCTCGAACTCAGCAGCGCCTTCCTAACCTGCAATCTTCTTCCTGACCTCTCCGCCCCCACCCCACTCCGGCCTATCACCCTCACCTTGACCTCCTTCCACCTATCGCATTTCCAATGCCCCTCCTCCAAGTCCCTCCTCCCTAGCTTTTACCTTAGCCTGCTGGGCACACTTTCCTCATTCCTGAAGAAGGGCTCATGCCCAAAACGTCAACTCTGCTGCTCCTTGGATGCTGCCTGACCTGCTGCGCTTTTCCAGCAACACATTTTCAGCTCCTGGGCATTGCAAACCTACACAGCTCTTCATATTTAACAGGAAACTGATACACCACCATGAAGGATCAGGAGAAACATTCTCAGAGCAAACGGACAGTGAATCAAGGGGGAGCTTCTGAAATACCAATTACATTGACAGGCTGTGACTCAAGGTTAAATACTGACAAGGCTTATAATTCCTTCAGAACAGGAGGTTAAGGGGGTATGTAAGTGAGATGTTTAAGGAACAGGTTGGGTGAACTACAGAGAAACATTAACAACAAACTGGACAGACAGTGGAGGTAGAGATCGGAACTACTTCCACCGGTGGAAGGATCCAGCCAAAGGGGTCTCAGTTAAATTGAGAGTTATGGCATCCAGGGTTGATATCAGAGTGCACGCCTTCACTCAAAATATTACAACTTCTGGAATTCCCTTCCTCTGCCAAGGGGGTGATTGGAATTTTCCAGACTGGAGTTTTATGGATGACGGTATTAAAGGATATGGTATCGAGTTGGATGGGGAAATGGAGTTGAAGTATTGGTCAGCCTTGACCCAGAGGTTTGACGACTGGCTTGTGTTCCTATATTCTGTCAGGCGGCCATTGTGAACAGCAGGCCCCCAGTCTCCATCGTGAGTGTTGCCCGAGAAGGAAAGTAATTTGCTTGAACCGTAAGCTTGCTGCGTACCTTGTGCCTTGCCAGGTGCTGGGTTGCCATCTCCAGGTTGGTGCTCTGGGTGGTGTCAGGAGCCACCAGCCTGGTGGAGATCTGTAGCAGCCACTTCTCCACTTCCTGCAGGTTGCTGTTATAATCCTCATGCTCCCTCACCTTCTCTCCCAGATTCTGGACACACACCTTGGAAAGGAAGAATAATGAAACACTGGGTTTGTAGGAGCCCCACAAGTCTGTACGGTTTAGTTACATTTATTCTTGGGACATCAGCATTGTGCCATGTCCGTCCATCTCCTGCTGACCCGAGGTGGGGGTAATACAACAGAGGGCATTGGCAACCACTTCAGAGAACAATAAAGAGTCGACTACATCAATAGGGACTGGAGTCACACATATGCCCAGCCGAATCACCTGTATAGTCATCAAACCACTAGGTCTGTGTGGGCCCAGACTGGGAAGTTGCAATGCAGCCCTTTCTCTGACCACACCCCAGGACTGGCGGTTGCACTTATACCTTATCTTGACCCCTAGATAGGGGTGGCACGGTGGCGCAGTGGTTAGCACTGCTACCTCGCAGCACTAGGGACTCGGGTTCGATACCAGCCTCAGGTGACTGTCTGTGTGCAGTCTGCACATTCTCTGCGTGGGTTTCCTCCCACAATCCAAGGATGTGTAGGTTAGATTAACTGACTATGCCCAATTGCCTGTCAGGAATACGTGGGATAGGTGCCTTAGTCAGGGGGAAATGTAGGGTAGGGGGAACGGGTCTGGGTGAGTTACTCTTCGGAGGGTTGGTGTGGACTTGTTGGGCTGAATGGCCTCTTTCCACACTGTGGGGATTCTAATTCTAATTCTACTTTTCCAGACTCAGAACCTTATTCTGACCCTTCTGCCCTCAGCCTCATTATAGGTTCCTATCCCCTTACCCTGGAGCCCTCACCTTGGCTCCGGGACCCATTGTGTGCACTCACCCTGACGACCCTCAGGAGCTTACCATCACCGTTGAGCAGAGCTCCTGGTAATCTGTCTGCAGCCTCTTCAGATTGTCGCTGACTGCGGGGTCGTGAATGAGCTCGAAGACAGCCTGCCCCTTCTCGATCACCAACTTTACCCCCGGCTCGTGAGACACGATGGTTTGCTGGATGGCCTGTGACAAATAGGAGGCATCAGGTCTGCACTGCAGAGGCAGTTACTCTGCAACACGCGTGTACTACAATGAATTATTGTCAATCGTAGATCGCAGACTGAGAACAATTTGATGATTATGTAACTAAGTAGATGAGATGTTTGGAAGAATGGAGTTTGCAGTGAAGCAAGGTACCAGGAAGTAGCTGAGGGATTATTAATATAATTTGTTCTGAACTATAAGGCACTCCATACACTCAAACCTCTGCTATTCGAATCTTGTCCAGTCTCTCTCATTGCATCATGGCTCACCGTGTCTTCAGCTGTCTGTCTCTTTGATTCTCATCTTGAGACCCTGTTCCTCCACTGCTTTGTAAGATGCTTCTTAAAAACAAAAACCTGTCCTAAGATCTCCTCATCTGGTTGGATGTCAAATCTTGCCGGAAAATGCTCCTGTGGATGGGGTGTTCCACTTAGGTGAAAGGTGCTATATAAATGCAAGTCGTCCTGCCAACTCTGGGCCTTGTGCTCAGATCCCGAGTGAGGTAAAAGGATGGAATCCCAACTGCTACAACAGAACGTGCAGAAATTCAAAAGCCCCAACCCACCAGCTTGATAGGAGGTCCATGCTACAATCTGCGGCGCTAGTGCAGGGCAGACTTTTCAGATATTTGGTTCGATTCAGACCAGACTGTGGTGAGCCAATCTGCAGACTGGATCCCACCATTGGCAAAGAGAGTATTAATAGGCTGCTGTGGGTTGCCCTGAAAATGTTCGCTTCTTTCAGAGGGAGTTACTGGATTCTCTCTTACATTGACACAACTAGATGAGAAGATAATAGAACGGGGACCAAAGGCTTGATCAGGATTTTAAGGAGCACTTTAAAGAAGGAGAGAGCTGGAGCTAAGTAGGGAGCTCCAGATTAAATCTGAAGACACAGCCATCAACGGTGGAACGTAGGAAATGGGGGATAGACAAGGTTCTAAACATCTGCCCAAAACATGGTCAGAGCGTTTGTCCCTGAGTCTGAGCCTGAACTAGCAGGAGACAAGCAGAAGAATTCAGGATTACATTGGCCACTGAATGGCACCCTGAACATTCCCATCTCTCCGCAGTCAGCTCCGATCACCAAAGTGGGAATCTCCTCTCGATCTGCCGACTGCAACGGAACAATTTGCTGAAACCGATCTTCTCCCGCTGACAAATATTCCCCCCCCAAAAAAACCCCCACTGCAGGCCCGGTGAAACCCCCCACTGCAGGCCCGGTGAAACTTAGCCCGTTCATTCACTCAGCACGGACGGATGTTCAGGGCAAACGTGTCATATTCTGGGCGTCACAATTTGGAAAGGAGACTGAGGCTCTGCTGAGCTTGGCTGAGATAGTTCTGGCAATGAGAGATTTTAATGATATGGAAGAGGATAGAGGAGTTGAGATTGTTGCTCTTGGTAGAAAGAAATTTAACTGAACGTTTAATTACAATTTTGAGGGATTTTGATAGAGCAAATAAGTATAAACTGTTTCCACGCTTTGTACTGGTCAACCATGATCTAACTGATTGATAGAACAGACGAGAGAGACAAAGGGGACGATTCCTTTTCCTATGTTGTGGTTCTGTTCGCCGAGCTGAAAGTTTTTGCTGCAAACGTTTTGTTCCCTGGCTAGGGAACATCATCAGTACTATTGGAGCCTCCTGTGAAGCGCTGCTTTGATGTTTCTTCCGGTATTTATAGTGGTTTGTTCTTGCCGCTTCCGGGTGTCAGTTTCAGCTGTAGTAGTTTGTATGTGGGGTCCAGGTCGATGTGTCTGTTGATGGATGTTCTTGCCGCTTCCGGGTGTCAGTTTCAGCTGTAGTGGTTTGTATATGGGGTCCAGGTCCATTGGTCTGTTAATGGAGTTTGTGGATGAATGCCATGCCTCTAGGAATTCCCTGGCTGTTCTCTGTCTGGCTTGTCCTATGATGGTAGTGTTTTCCCAGTCAAATTCATGTTCCTGGTTGTCTGAGTGTATGGCTACTAGTGATAGCTGGTCGTGTCGTTTTGTGGCTAGCTGATGTTCATGGATGCGGATTGTTAGCTGTCTTCCTGTTTGTCCTATATAGTGTTTTGTGCAGTCCTTGCATGGTATTTTGTAAACTACATTAGTTTGGCTCGTGCTGGCTATTGGGTCCTTTGTTCTAGTGAGTTGTTGTCTGAATGTGGAAGTTGGCTTGTGTGCTGTTATGAGTCCTAAGGGTCGCAGTAGTCTTCTCATAGGACAAGCCAGACAGAGAACAGCCAGGGAATTCCTAGAGGCATGGCATTCATCCACAAACTCCATTAACAGACCAATGGACCTGGACCCCATATACAAACCACTACAGCTGAAACTGACACCCGGAAGCGGCAAGAACATCCATCAACAGACACATCGACCTGGACCCCACATACAAACTACTACAGCTGAAACTGACACCCGGAAGCGGCAAGAACAAACCACTATAAATACCGGAAGAAACATCAAAGCAGCGCTTCACAGGAGGCCCCAACAGCACTGATGATGTTCCCTAGCCAGGGAACGAAACGTTTGCAGCAAAAACTTCCAGCTCGGCGAACAGAACCACAACAACGGACACCCGAGCTACAAATCTTCAACCAGACTTCCTTTTCCTATGTTCCACTCAGAGGAAGGTTCTTAAACTCCAGCTTTAAGAAAATTAGCAAAAGAATTATTGCAAAAATCAGGAGTTTTTTTAATACAGTGAATTGTTAGCATCTAGAAATGTTCTACCTACAATGTAATTGTTACTTTCAATAGGGAAACGGGTGTGTATTTGAAAAATAACAGTATAGCAGCCCTGTGCAAAAGCAGGGGGGTGAGATTGGTTGTATTGTGCAATGGACCGAATGGCCTGTTTCTATGTGGTTGGGTTCCAGTCTATGAATCCAGCCCAGCAGCAGTCTGACTGTATAACATCACAAATAAAATCAGAAATTACTAATTGACTATCAGCTACAGTTGAAGGCTTATGTTACTGGAGGCAAATTATTGGCCTGGTTGGAAGACGGGCTGAGCAAAAGGAAGACAGAGAATAATACTAATTAGATGGATACGGCTTGGGATATTCTTCATGGATTCGTGACAAGCCTATAATATTCACTGTACAGGTCGCTCTGCTATAACGTGCATTTCGTTAACACAAATTTGAATTGGGAACAGTGTTTCTAAAGCGCAAAGTTTTAAAAGCGTGTATTGGTTATAATGCCATTAGTTTAAATGCTGCTGCTATTGCATGATTTTTTTATAACACAGATTGCATGAGAATGGAACGAGCATGTTATAGCAGAACTGACCGTATTTATTCATAAGTGAGATTTTGGGATAGAAAGACTTCACCTAAAATTTGCCAATAGCAACAATTACTTCATTGGCGTCTGTGGGCCCTTGCTGTGACATGGATCATGTGAATAGCCAAGGTCTTTTTCCTGGGATAGGGGAGTCCAAAACTAGAGGGAATAGGTTTAGGGTGAGAGGGGAAAGATTTAAAAGGGGCCTAAGGGGCAACTTTTTCACACAGAGGGTGGTACGTGTATGGAATGAGCTGCCAGAGGATGTGGTGGAGGCTGGTAGAATTACAAAATTTAAGAGGCATTTGGATGGGCATATGAATAGGAAGCATTTGGAGGGATATGGACCAGGTGCTGGCAAATGGGACTAGATTAATTTCGGATATCTAGTTGGCATGGATGAGTTAGATAGAAGGGTCTGTTTGCGAGCTGTACACCCCAATGACTCTATGACATAACTTGACTGTCACTGATACAACAGCGGCTACATTCCTTTAAGATGGTCTGGAGGTCATGAAAGGTCATGAACATACCCTTCTTTATCTTGTGGTATGTTTGACTGTTTGTGTTGTTACACAGACCCTCAGAATGAGGGTCCCCTTCACAGAATACCTCTATTCTGAGCCTGAGCTCCCTGTCATTTTAATTCTCCCTCTTGCTTCCGCTCTGACCTTTCTGACCTCTCTGTCCTTGGCCTGCTATTCTGTTCCAGTGAAGCTCAGTGCAAACCCCAGGAACAGCACCTCACCTTTCCATTTGACTAAAGCCTTCTGGGTTCAATGTGGAGTTCAACAGTTTTAGATCTAGCCCCTGCCTCCACTTTGTGTCAGCGTGTATTTGTTTTTGCTGGCTTATTTATTTCTTCATTCCTTCTGTATTGGGATGACTGCTTTCCACCAATCACGCCTCATCTGGATGCAACCTTTCGTTTCGGTACAACACCCCCTTTGGCTTTGCAACCCCGAAGCCATCTGTTGGTTAATCCACCTTCTGGCCCCCAACCCTATCATAAAACTTCCCTTTCTGTTCCTCCTTCACCCCCACCATCCCCTTTCCAGAAGATCACAAGAAGAAGTAGGCCATTCAGCCCATCAAATCTGCTCCACCATTCATGAGACTGAAAACCCTCAACTCCACTTTCCTCCAATGGCTTTAAACCAATCACTTTTCTGTCTCTCTTCAGTTCTGACAGGAACTCATCAACCTGAAAGGTGAACTTCCTCCACCTGCCAGGCCTGCTGAGTATTTCCAGCACGTTTCTGTTTCTGTTTCAGATTTCCTGCGGGATTCTGCTTAGGGGACTACTCTTTTGGTTTCCGTTACCTTGTACTTTGCCAGTTGGGCCTTCTTTTCAAACAGTTCCACTTTGGGCTCCACTGGGATCTGCAAGATGGCCTGGTACTCTGCCAACCACTTGGTCTGGCTCTGGTACTTGTCCAGGAACTCCTTCGTGAGGTACAGGCATTTCTCCAGATTGCCACGCTCCCTCCTAATGGAACTGGTCAACTCATTCAGTTGGCCAATATGGGCGTCCATGGATTCCCGCAGACCTTGAGCCTCTGGCCCTTCCAGGTACTCTATAGCCCTCTCACTCTTCTCAAGGATCATCTTCAGTAGGCTGTTCCCCATGTCGATGTCATTGTGCAGCGTCTAGAAATTAAAACAGTGTCTCTCAAAGGCAAAAGGGTATGGCAACAGACCAAAACTGACCACAATGGTGGTCAACTAAACGCCAACGTCATGGACAGCTCCACAATTCCATTAGGAGTTGTCAAACACTCATATTTTTTACTCAATAGAGTGTATTGAGTAACTCGCTACCTCAATACAGAGGTTTGGATCAAAGGGATTGATTTGCATCAATCAAAGGCTCTCACATCTTCACATCGACAACGATGAAACAGAGAGTGGAGTGAAGATTATTCTCAAGGTGGACATCCCTGCATGAGCTCAGGACGGTACTGAACCTCAGGAATTTGTGTCAAACATCAGGGTTTGCTGTGCTCTGTTAAAGCGACACGTGTTCTCCTCTTTCTTTTCGCTTGTTATCGTGTCCTTTCTCCCCTCCCCCCACCTCCCATCCCAGTGTCTGTTCTGTCCAGTCTGGCAGGAGACACACCATTGTTCTGACATTCCAATCCCTTAATCTGAACTATCAACATCTGTTCATCACCAACACCACTACCCACCCTCCACCTCCCAAACTAAAGCATAAGTACTGCTCCCTCCATGCTTCACGTCAGCTCCAATGAAGTTATCTATACTCGAAATGTTAGCTTGCTCTCTCCCCATGAATGCTGCCTGACCCGCAGCATTTGTTGTTTCCAGTGTTCTCCTCGTAGCCCAGTACTAATCACAAAATTCAACCCACTGACCCAATCTCTGCTCTCTCCCCACTGCCCCATCCTCTCCATATCACCATGGATTTCAATCCCAAAACTTATCCCACTGCCCCATTCTTCCCCACTGTCCCAGTCTCTTCCCACTTCTCTCCCTACTGTTCACAGTCCTGTTTCAAGCCCAAAATATATTGCACTCACCAGCCCTCCCTGTGGCCCAATTTCAACCACTGCCCATTTCTCCCTCCACATTGTCTTGTATCCCCCCCATGCCCCAAATGACCCATTCTCCCCTCTCAGGTACCAGGAACAAAACTTATCGCACTGTCCTGCTCATTTCTCTGAAACCTTTTACCCCTTGGCTCACTAGCAATCCTCAAATGAATCCCACCCTCTCACTTTCTCCCACAGCCCTGTCGAAGCAGCCCGTGTGATTGGCACCACATCCACAAGCATCCATTCCCTCCACCACCGACCCTCAGTAGCAGCAGTCTGTACTATCTACAGGATGCACCGCAGAAATTCACCAAAGATCCTCAGACAGCATGTTCCAAACCCATGACCATTTCCGTCTGGAAGGACAACGGCAGCAGATACATGGGAACACCACCACATTCAAGTTCCCCTCCGAGCCACTCACCATCCTGACTTGGAAATATATCGCTGTTCCCTTCACTGTCACCTGGTCTAGATCCTGCAATTCCCTCCCGAAGAGCATTGTGGGTCAACCCACAGCAGGTGGGCTGCAGCGGTTTAAGAAGGCAGCTCACCCCCACCTTCTCAGGGGGCAACTAGGGACAGGCAATAAACGCTGGGCCCAACCAGCGACGCCCACATCCCACTACTGTGTAAATTTTAAAAATTCCCAACGTGTCCACACAAAATGTACAACCCTTGAAGTTTGAATGTGTAACATCCATCCTGTTCCATCAGCCCATCTATGAAGGATTCCAAGGCACACGCGCACAGTTCCTCTGCTCTTTACCTCAAATTTTTTAATTTTGTTTTCCATGGCGGTTTTGTCCACTACATTCAAAGCCACCGCCATGTTTTTAAAGTTGTTCTGGGTGGCACGGAGCCAGTCTGTGTAGGTGCCCAGCGCCACATCAGCTTCTTCTAAAGCCCTCAGTTCCTCTTTCAGCAACTTGGTCTGGTCCTGTAAGGCAAGACAGATTGTGGGACAAGGCACACACCTCAGAACGTTCAGGAGCTCGGTGCAACAGAACATTGACCCTGCAATGACAACCCACTTGTGCTAACATGGCATTTATAACATGGCACTCCCTTCACCAAAGGCCAGGGTTCAAGTCCCACCCTATCACCATATCCAGACTGCCACTCTCAGAAGGCGTACTGCACTGGCACAGGTGCCATCTATTGACATGGAATACCAACCTGGTAGCCCGTCTACCCTCTCAACATGAAAGTGCCCGTGGCTCTATTCTGTCGAGGAGCAGAGGGGATCGCCCCAGTACTTTACGCAATAATTAACCCTCAGCTACCAGCGAAAAGCAAATGATCACATTGCTGTTTGTGGAGCCCAGCCGTCTGCATATTAGCAGTCACATTTCCTTACTTTTAATCCCCTCCAGATTTGGTTTCCATCGATTTGGAATGATGGAATACTGGTCTGGTGTTGGTCCCTTCCAGGAGATTTGAAGTTCCCATGACTTGGTGACTTTCAATTCTTGGTAAGCAGAGACCAGTGGGATTAATTTGGGGATTGCTAGTGAGCTGTGGGGGGGAAGAGATTTCAGAGAATTGAGCAGGACAATGCGATGCATTTTATGTTAAGGTTAGAGTGGTGCTGGAAAAGCACAGCAGGTCAGGCAGCATCCGAGGAGCAGGATTCCTGATGAAGGGCTTTTGCCCGAAGTGTCGATTTTCCTGCCTGACCTGCTGTACTTTTCCAGCACCACTCTAATCTTGACTCTAATCTCCAGCATCAGCAGTCCTCACTTTCATTTCAATGAGTTTTATAACTGGTACCTGACAGCGAGACAAGAAAACTAGTAGTGTACTGTCTCACACACATGTCCATGGATGACCCAAAATGGGGACTGGATGTTCTAAGTTAGGACAGTTCATTCAGCCCAACTGTAGTCATCTCATCTCCTCCTCAATCTCCATTCCCTTTGATATCCAATTTAGTCTAATCCCACTCCATCCCGTTCAATATCCTCCTCAGTCTAAACTCACTCTCCTCCTCACTCCCCATTCCCTTTAATATCCTCCTCAACCCAATCCCAGTCTCCATCTCACTCCCATTCCCTTCAATATCCAATTAAGTCTAATCTCTCCTTCTCCTCCAATGAGCATTTGTCTTTCTCAAGCCCCTCATATCCTATTAAAGCAAAGTATGTGGTCTACTGCAATTAAGCTGTGGCAGGGAACTCTAAGTTCTAACCGGCCTCGGTGTAAAGGAGCATTTCTCTATGCTTCCCTTTATTTATTTTGTCTCTGCCCTTAGAGTCCACCCTCTTCATGCCCGCTGTAGACCAGCTGATACTTTGTCATAACGTTTTCAGTGAGGAAGACCCTGTCTCAAGCCACCCCTTAGCCATCACATGCTGGCAAAAAAAAAATGACCATATATATCTTTGTTCCTGTAAAATTTCAGGGAATGGTCCCAACAGCTCTGCATTGACAGAGGTACAGTGCTCAGTAAAAGTAAGGAACCTTTCAAAGGGTAATTGATGTCTGAATACACAATACGTTCCACTAGGAGTTTCAGTGCCCAGTTTGGCACAGACTTGATTCCTTGAACTACGTACCACCACATGCAGCAGAATGCCCTGATATCGGGCAGCAAGGTGGGTAGCTTGACTTCCCACACTGCTGTTGATGTGACTCTCCTCTAGCACTTGATGAGCAAGCAGCCCAACCCTTTCCACTTCATCCTTCCGAGCAAGGATTTCCTCGTTCCATTTCTGAAACAGCAGAAGAGGAAATAAATACAAATAAAATAAAGCTAACTCATAAAAGTGACCGATCATCAGAAGTGGGGGCAGGGGGCAAAATATCAGTCATACCGTCCAAACCATTTTGCAAAACACAGAGCTATCTGCAAGCCGAGCACAGATTATTAGTTACACAAGCTTCTTATTAACTCTCAAAAGCCTGAGTGACTGAAGCTCCACTGTAGGTTATGCAAAAACATGTGACAGGGTGGCCCACTGCTGCCTCACAGCACCAGGGTCCCAGGTTCGATACCAGCCTCAGACGACTGTCCGTGTGTGGGTTTCCTCAGGGCGCTCCGGTTTCCACAGGTTAGGGTGGATTGGCAATGCTAAATTGCCCATAGTGTCCAGGGTTGTGCAGGCTAAGTGAACAAGCCATGGGAAAGGCGGGGTTACAGGGATAGGATAGGTGGTGTGGATTCAATGGACCAAATAGCCTTCTTCCAACACTGTTGGGAATCTACCCTTCAGATGGAATCTGTAGCTATTTTAACTAACTTCTATTCAGTTAAAATAAGGTGCAATTTGCAACTGTGATAGCCTTAAGCAACAGAGTCAGACAGCTTAGAGAAAGATTGTCATCAGCAGGAGATGTGTGTAGTGGTGTACCATACATGTGCATTACAACAACAAGTAACATCATTTAAACCAAATTGTTATGAACAATTATACAAACAAAAATGGAATCCTGTCCTTTATCTTAAGCAGATTGGAAACCTCAGGGCCACAGGAAATGTCTGTTACATAAAGATCTGGTTGGTTCCCATTTGGGAAAATGCAGATTCATCATAATGCTGTTGGGATGAAAGGGTTAAATTATGAGGACAGGTTGCAGGTATTTCCAGTCCCTGGATCTTTGGTTTTTACTCATTCACGGGATGAGAGCATCACTGGCTGAGTCAGCATTTATGGCCCATCCCTAAATGCTCAGAGGGATGCAGTTAAGTGTCAACCACATTGCTGTGGGTCTGGAGTCACATGGAGGCCTGACCAGGTAAGGATGGTAGTTTTCTGACCTAAAGGACGCTGGTGAACCAGGTGGGTTGTTCCTGACAATTGACAGAGTGGATTTGTGGTCATAAGGACAGGTTGCATTCACCAAAAGTACATGTATAGAATACTAAGGGATGATGTTATCAAAGTGTTTCAGATAATTAAAAGATTTCGTAGGATAAACAAGCTGGCAGGTTTTCCTCCCCGAATGGACCTTAAGGAGAAGCTGATGGGTTTTTATGACAATCGACATAGGCTTCTTGATTGTCCTTAGGTCAACACTTTGTTCCAGATTTTATTGAACTCAAACTTCACCACCTGTCATGTTTGAGATTTGAACTTATATCCCCAGGACATTGGCCTGAGGTTCTGGATTGCTAGTCCAGGGACATTGCTACCACACGACAAAGTCCAACAGCAGGATTACAATACAGATCAGCCAAGATGAATTGTACCATGAAATAGGTTAGAGGGACTGAATCGCCTACTCTTGTTCCTGAGACCAATCTTCAACACTACTTCAAATTCAGCTAATATTCTTGTGAACGGTGAATGTTCACAGTAGATGGGTAAGTCAGTCAGTCAGTCACTATGTGACCCTGACGGGAATGGGCTGAAGGAGTACGCAGTGTGACAGGACAATGTGTGGAGATCCCTGTTTGCACTGACCACACCTGTAACTGCTGTAGCTGAGTCTGCTTTGTGTCTCGGTCGGACGTCCTCCCCGTCCGGAGATTGACTTTGCCCTCGAGGTCAGAGAGCCACACATCCACCTGCTGGAACATCTTCTCCAACTTCCTGAGCATGCTCAGGGTGGCATTGACCTTCTCCTTTGTCTCAGCCAGCCTCCGCTGGTACAGGTGCCAGTCCCGTTGCGCGGACTCGAGAATGCGATCCTCCATATATGTAGACCCCGATAAGGTCATCTTCTCCTGGCTCTGAAGAACTGCACTCATTAAAGTCTGGCCTTCAGTGCAATGCTTCTCCAAGTCCTGAGGAACAAAATGGTGGTATTATGCTGGATTAATATAATTAAAGGCAGCTCCTTGGGATACATACCTGAAGTGAAATGCATGACCTATGTCAGGGACAATATAATATCAGGCTTTAGTCAAAGGTAATACACAGAACATAGAACAGCACAGCACAATATAGGCCCTTTGACCCTCGATGTTGTACTAACCTTTTATCCTACTCTAAGATCAAACTAACCGACATACCCTTCATTTTACTCTCACCCATGCACCTCTCCAACAGTCGCTTAAATGCTCTTAATGTATCTGACTCTACTACCACTGCTGGCAGTGCATTCCACACTCTCTGAGTAAAGAACCAATCTCTGGCATCTGCCCTGAGCCTTCCTCCAATCACCTTGAAATTATGTCCTACAATGAGGTGACCAGAATTGAACACAATATTCCAAGTGTGTTCTAAGCAGGACTCTATAGAGCTGCTCTTAAACTCAATCTCCCCGCTCATGAAAGCCAACACACCATACACCTTCTTAACAACCCTATCAATTTGGGTGGCAACTTTGAGAGATCTATTGACATGGACCCCCAAGATCCCACTGTTCCTCCACACTACCTTAACCCTGTAACCTCCATTCAAAGTTGACCTTCCAAAGTGAACAGCTTCACACTTTTCCAGGTTGGACTTTATCTGCCACCTCTCAGGCCAGCTCTGCAAGCTGTCAATGTCCCACTGCAACCTTAAACAGCCCTCCACACTATCCAAAACTCTACCAACATTCATGGCATTACTAACCCACCCTTCCACTTCCTCATCCAAGTCATTTATAAAAATCACAAAGAGCAGAGGCCCCACAGCCAATCCCTGTGGAACATCACTGGTCACCGAGCCCCAGGCTTAGTACTCTATTTTCTATGGGCCAACCAATTCTGTCTCCAGACAGCCCAATTTACTTGTATCCCTACTTTCTGAATGAGCCTACCATGGGGAAACTTATCAAACTCCTTGCTAAAATCCATATACACCACATCCACTGTTTTACCTCCATCAATGTGTTTCGTCACCTCAAAGAATTCAATAAGGCTTGTGAGACATGACCTGCCCCTCACAAAGCCATGCTGAATCACACTATGCTTTTCCAAATAATCATAAATCCTGTCTCTCCAATAATCTGCCCACCACCGATGTAAGTCTGTAATTCCCAGGGTTATCCTTGTTCCCGTTCTTGAACAAGGGAATAACATTTGCCACCCTTCAGACATCTAGTACTATATCAGTGAGGATGCAAAGATCACTGCCAAAGGTACAGCAATCTCTTCCCTCACCTCCTCTAATAACCTTGGGTATATCCTGTCTGGACTTATCTGTCCTCATGTTTTTCAATATGTCCAGCACATCCTCCTTCCAAACATCAAACTGTTTGTGCATATCAGCCTGTTTCACGCTGTCCTCACAAGTGACAAGGTCCCTCTCACTAATGAATACTGAAGCAAAGTATTCATTAAGGATCTTCCCTACCTCGTCTGACTCCATTCACAAGGTTCCCTCCACTATCCCTGACCGGTCCTACCCTCACTCTGGCCATTCTTTTGTCCCTGATTCCAAAGATCATAGGGTCAAGCCCTCCTCCAATATCCTAGCCATCTCAGCGAGACTTGAATCGCGAGGGCACGGAAATATCAGAGGGCCATCTTTCAGAAGTTGTTATCCTGAGGCTCATTCTGCGCTGACAGGTGCTGGTAAAAGGACCCATCACATTATTCTGAAGGAGAGCAGGCGAATTGTCCTGGTTAATAATCAGTCCCTTTACCTGGGGAACATCACCAAAACGTTTATTTGTGATTCATTCTCGGGATGTGGGTGCCCCTGGCGACACCAGCGGTTTGGTGCCCATCCAGAACTTTCCTGGAGAAGGTGGCAGCGAGCTACATGGCTTCCAACATGGTTGCCTTCTGTGCAGACCTCCACAGTCTGTGCAGTGATTTCCAAAACCAGAACACTAGGGACGGAGGCAGGAAGCCAATGGGCTGGCACGCACCCTCAGAGCAGCTTGTACAACCATGCAGCTTCCAGGGAAGCCTAGGCAGTGTGTTGAACGACATGATGGGAGAGTGAGTGGCTCTGAGGGCAAGCTGCGAGAGGTGGCCATGTACCTGCTGGTCCTACTAACTGGAAGAGGTCGTGGTTTTGCAAAGCGCTGAAGCACCGTTCGCATCACGTGCGGTACAGCTCTTGCGTGCTGCCCTCCTTACAGCAGTGTCTCCCCTTCAAAGGCAGCACATCAGCAACAGTGAAGAACTCTGGGAAGCTGCTGAGGTGGTGACAAATGCGGTCTGTTCCTTCTTACCTCGAGGTCACGGAGCGTGCTTTCCAGTGTCTCCACATCGTTCCCCAGGTGGGAGCAGCAGCAGAGACTCTCCTTCTCCTGCTCCAGCCACTCCTCAAACGATTTCAGCGCCTGCTGATACTCCTGGTGCAGCAGAAGCTGCTCTTCAGCCTTTCTGGTGCCCTCCTGGAAACCAGAGAAAACAGTTTCATGTCCACATTGTCGGGAAAGCAGCAACATCATTCGCTCCCTGAGTGCGACGTGGGGAAGGCTAGTGAAGGGGGAGGCTCAGGGAAGTCAACACACAGAAACTGCGTTGATCAGGGAGGGGCAGCAAGGAGCCAGCGTTCCTTGTTAAATAGAAGGGGAGGTTAACTGACATCTCCTATAAATAGGAGAAAGTGAGGACTGCAGATGCTGGAGATCAGAGCTGAAAATGTGTTGCTGGAAAAGCGCAGCAGGTCAGGCAGCATCCAAGAAGCAGGAGAATCGACGTTTCGGGCATAAGCCTGAAAAAGGGCTCATGCCCGAAACGTCGAATCTCCTGTTCCTTGGATGCTGCCTGACCTGCTGCGTTTTTCCAGCAACACATTTTCATCTCCTATAAATAGGCAAAACAGGAATGCACTAAAACTTAGACCAGCAGCCAGAGGAGTGATGCCTGACTGGGACAACCTTTCAACCTTACGTTACTGACTCTGGCTGTACAGTTACAGACCCTCTCAGCCTGTACACTTGCTGTTGAAGGTCTAGAGTTAACATCATGTGCATTACAATTGTGTCGAACTAACTCAGTAAGCAATATAATCGGCAGAGAAAATTACTGCGTTTTCTGTTCAGTCCAACTGAAGTGTTTTGCAATGTCCAATTAGATATTTTATAAATAAAGCACATTTTTTTTAGGAAAGCAAAATAGGAATAGAATGGGAACTGAAGCAGACCACTCATTCATCCAAATCTGCAGCTTCAAATCTCATCAGGACCAATCTGGACCTTAACCCCGTTTACTCGACTTGGTTGCATATTGTTTGAAATCCCAACCAAATAAGATCTGTTTCTCTCACCCTCACTTCTGAGGAAGGGTCAATCGGCCCCACACGTTAACACTGATCTCTCTGCACTGATGCTGCCAGACCTGCTGAGCTTTTCAGTGACTTCTGTTTTCGTTCCTGATTGTCAGCATCTGCAGTTCTTTCGATATTGTTTCAGTTTTGAAAGTTGCCATTGAGCTTAAGCTTTTGGGGAAAGACAGTTCCTGAATCCTCGACCCGTTAGCATGAAGAAATGGCCCAGAACACAGAACATTACAGCGCAGTACAGGTCCTTCCTTCCCTGATGTTGCACCGACCTGTAAAACCCATCCAACCTACGCTATTGAACATCGGGCCCACTGATGTAGCCCACTAATTTTAAGGTTATGTCCCCTTTGGTTGTGGACTTGCCACCAGAAGGAATAGTTCTTCTCTCTCTCTCTTTGTGCCCTACAAATTCTTCAATCATCATTAATGTCTCAATCGTACCAATACTTTAATTTAGTATCTTCAGGGACTACAGTCTATAAAATAAGTCATCACAATATGACCCATTCAGAATTCTACTGAATTCACACTGTACACTGCTCCAGGTCATAGAATCATTGAAATGTATGGCACGGAAACAGACCCTTCAATCCAACTCATCCATGCTGACCAGATATCCCAACCTAATTTAGTCTCATTTGCCAGCCCTTGGTCCATATCCCTTAAACCCTTCCTATTCATATGCCCATCCAGATGCCTCTTAAATGCTGTAATTGTACCAGCCTCCACCACTTCCTCTGGCAGCTCATTTCATACATGCACCACCCCCTGAGTGAAAAGGTTATCCCTTTGGTCCCTTTCCCCTCTCATCCTGAGCCTATTTAGATTAGATTAGATTACTTACAGTGTGGAAACAGGCCCTTCGGCCCAACAAGTCCACACTGACCCTCCAAAGTGCAACCCACCCATACCCCGACATTTGCCCCTTACCTAACACTACGGGCAATTTAGCATGGCCAATTCACCTGGCCCACACATCTTTGGACTGTGGGAGAAAACCCACGCAGACACAGGGAGAATGTGCAAACTCCACACAGACAGTCACCCGAGGCTGGAATTGAACCCGGGTCTCTGGCGCTGTGAGGCAGCAGTGCTAACCACTGTGCCACCGTGCCGCCCGTGCCTCCACTATATTCTTCCTGACAAATAGTTTCCTGAACTGAATGCAGTGCTATAAATATGTGTAACCGGAGATCTGTGTAGCTGCAAGATAAATTCCACCCATTTCTTTGAGCTGTCTTGAGAGAAAGGCAATCAGCCTATTAGCATCCGATGATTGTTTGTCCCTGTCCATTTTGATAGTTTCTGTTCATGGACCCCTAAATTATTCTGGTCCTCCACAGATCCTGGCTTCCCACCACCTGAAGATGACTCTGCTTTTACCTTTACCTTGCACTTTCTTGCATTGAACTCTATCTGCCTTAGTTCTGCCCTTTCGAATCCCCTTCCCCTTGCAGATTGTCGGCAGTATGTAGTGTGTCACCTTTACGTCAAGGACATCGAGGTGGCCTGTTGCCATTCCTGTCATTTTAGACACTGTGCAGCCTGCACCTAACACCACCAGCAGCCATCAGACAATACAGGATTGCACCGACAGATTAGGGATGTCCAGAATAAACAGATGCTTTGTCAGTTGTTGCTCAGGGTAGCATTCTGCCCTGAGATGATTATTAGTAGAAGTCTCACTCCAGAGCCTTGGCAGACATTCCAGTGTCACACTGAGGGGGTGCTGCACTGTCATACTGCCATCCTTGCGATGAGGCATTAGGCCATTGCCCTATCTGCTGTCTGAGTTTGACATAAAAGACTCCCAAGGCACGATTTCAATGAGAAAATTTGTAACCTTCATGGAACATGGACTGACGACCATGTGGGATTTTGCTGAGCGCAATTTGGCAACATGGTAATGCTTCAAGACATATTTCAGTGAGCTTTGGTCTGAAGTTCTGAACGGCGCTATGGATTTTTTTTTTCGATTACCTCCTTGATTGGTTGCTTTCTCTGTCACTTACCTTGGCCTTTTCACTCAGGTTACTGAACCTCTCCTGGAGCTCCTGCAGTTCCAAGCGGCTAACGTAGTGCTGGGCCATGCTCTCGCCTTTCGCCTGGATCGTCTCCAACAGGCGGCTGTGACTCCGGGTATCCTCGTACAGCAACTGCAACAGGAGAGGACACACGTGGGCTTCTAGCTCACAGGGAACAGCCACTAGTTAAGGAGCTCATGCACCTATCAGAACGGAACTTACTACTGCCTTCCCACCACAGTATGGGGGCAGTGGGAAGCTGGACCTGGGGGAGTGGAGGGGTGGTGGAGGGGACGGGGACGGAGGGGGTGAAGTGGAGGGAGTGAAGTGCAGGGGAATGAGGTGAGGCTGGGGCGAGGAGGTGAGATGTAGGAGGTACGTTAGGCTGGTCAGGGAGTGGGTGCAAGGAATAAAGTGGGGCTGGGGGGGGGGGTTGAGGTGATAGGGATGAGGTAGGGCTTGGGGAGGGGGTGAGGTGGTGGGGATAAGGTGGGGCTTGGGGAGGGGGGTGAGGTGGTGGGGATAAGGTGGGGCTTGGAGAGGGGGTGAGGTGATAGGGATGAGGTGGGGCTTGGGGAGGGGGTGAGGTGGTGGGGATAAGGTGGGGCTTGGGGAGGGGGGTGAGGTGGTGGGGATAAAGTGGGGATGGGGGAGGGGGTGAGGTGGTGGGGATGGGGATGAGGTGGTGGGGATAAGGTGGGGATGGGGGAGGGGGTGAGGTGGTGGGGATGGGGGAGGGGGGTGAGGTGGTGGGGATAAAGTGGGGCTGGGGGAGGGGGGCGAGGTGGTGGGGATGGGGGACGGGTGTGTGGTGGTGGGGATAAAGTGGGGCTGGGGGAGGGGTGGTTGAGGTGATGGGGATGAGGTGGGGCTGGGGGAGGGGGATGAGGTGGGGCTGGGGGAGGGGGGTGAGGTGATGGGGATGAGGTGGGGCTGGGGAAGGGGGGTGAGGTGGTGGGGATAAGGTAAAGCTGGAGGAGGGGGTGAGGTGGTGGGGATAAGGTGGGGCTGGGGAGGGGGGTGAGGGGTGGCGCTGCAAGGTCTGCATTGGCTCCTTTTCACTGACAATCCAGACAGTGCCGTTGCCTCCTGATCTTTCCCTCCACACCAACAATTTCTTCTCTTCTAACTAGTTATTCAATTCCTTTTTGAAGTCTCTGCTGAATAAGTAATCACTGTGCTACCGGGCAGCCCGTTGCAGAACCTAGCCCACCCACTCAAAGGGCTGGGCATTAGAGCTCCCCTGGGTCGGTCCCAACTTATGGGCAAATTACAGCAGCAGTGTTCTGTCGCCCCCTACAGGACGGCTGACCAGGAACCTTCCCTGCCATTACCACCTGCCACTGGGGGATTTGGAAGGATCCACAGGTTGACCGCCAGCCCACTTGGCCATGTTCCAAATGCTCCTTCCCTCATCCACCAAGTGTAGGCCTTGAACCTGAAACTTCCAGCCCAGTCATCGGAATGCTACCCTGGTGCCATAAGATCTCCTGTACCTTAACTACTCATTGCAAAATACTGTCTTCCTTCCCCACATCACAATTGGTTTGTTTACCAATCACTCGAAATCAGAGCCCTCTCATGGGTTACCCTTTAGCCTTTGGGAAAAATTAATCTCGATTTAATTCTCGTCATGATTTTAAACACCTCGAGCTCAGTTTTCTCTGTTTTGATAGGAACAGCCTCTCCAGTCTATCTTTTTCACCATGTTGCCTCACCCTTACAACCATTCTGCATCTCCTCCAAAGTCTTCATTGTATGCCCGAAACAGGGACCTCCTAAACTAAACAGAATATATTCCAGTTGATGTCAAAACCACCATTTTTTAAAAATCTAGGGTACTACATATTTTGCATAATTTGGTATTCTACACCTCTCTTTAGAATGTTTCGTTTCCCTCTCCTGCCAACCTCACAGATTGAGTTGTCAAACAATAGCTGCATTTCAAAAGTAATCCACTGGTGTACAGCACTTTGCAAATACAAGCTAATCTAAACTCAGCTGAGTATAGAAGCCAAGCCCTTTCTTTTTTGTCATGAATAAGCCTGAAGGTAAATGGACAGATAGATAGGGTGGTCATGAGGTGTATGAGATTAGACAATCCCATGAGACAATGCACACAATAGAAGACCTGGAGACTCATGCTGGAACTAGATTAGATTACTTACAGTGTGGAAACAGGCCCTTCGGTCCAACAAGTCCACACCGACCCGCCACCCACCCATACCCCTTACCTAACACTACGGGCAATTTAGCATGGACAATTCACCTGACCCGCACATCTTTGGACTGTGGGAGGAAACCCACGCAGACACAGGGAGAACGTGCAAACTCCACACAGTCGCCTGAGGCAGGAATTGAACCCAGATCCCTGGCGCTGTGAGGCAGCAGTGCTAACCACTGTGCCGCCGTGCCGCAGATAAACACTGCTAAGCCACCACTGGAGTATAACCTAATACTTATCCTTACAACATTTAGAAAGGATTTGGAAAAGTATTCAAAATTCTGTAAACAACAGAAGCTGGAGTGTGGGATTAGGCCACTGGCCAGCCAGCACTGATATGATGGGGCTGAATGGCCTTCTTCTATACTGTAAATTTCTATTGGGGTGGGGGTGGGGAATGCAAAGGATTGTTCAAGTTTCCCTGCATCAGCAAGTTAAATAAAAATATTGGCCAGCTTCCCGCTGTCCCAGAGGCCTGGGTCATTCGAACCTGATCCATCTTGGCTTTATCCATCTCTACGCACCTTCGCTTTGCCCAGAGCTGTTGCTTTGTCCCTGAGTTCAGTACATTGTCGTTCGGAGGCTTTCAGGTCTCCCTCCATCCGATCCATCCAGCTCATAAACTGCCGGACATCGTCCTGGTAACTGGTCCACTGGGATAGCGCTCCCTCTAGTTGGCTGAAAGCAGAATTTTGGGAACAAAAAAGTTACGGGAGTGTGATCTGTCTGAAAGGCTGATTCATAACATCTGTTCCCCCCATCCTTCAAGTGAAACAATTGCAGCGTTTTCTGTCCTAATAAATTTCACTTACAACACGAATGGCGCTTAAATGGTTGGTATGACTGCGCCTTATTTCAATCAGATGATTATTAACACAGGGCAACTGATGGAGGCTGGGGGACACAGTGGTTTTCGAATGAGGAATAATTGGTTTCTGGTTTTGAAACTGTACTTAAGCACCGAGTTAGGACATGTCATCATCAATTATTCCAGTCAGCCTTTGCCTATGAAATCTAGGGAGCAGCAAGCTGAAAATACAGGCAGCAAGGAATGGCCACATGCACTGAGTCTAGTCAACGTGAGGTAAATCAAGCCCTCCGTTAACTGGAACACATGAGCTTTTCTACAACCATATCCTGCCTGCTGTGTTTTAATCAGTGCGTGGCTTTAATCAAGTCCAATTCCTGACACTTCAACACACGATCCAGGCTCCCATCCTCATGCGGTGCTTCAGAATGTAAGAGGTGGGATCAGGAGTCAGTCATGGGGTCCTCAAACTATCCTGAACTATCCTGCCTTCAACACAATCACCGCTGACCTTCTGCATCAATTTCACTTGCCTTTATATCCCCATAATCTCTCAATCCCCTGAATGAGGGGGATCTATCCATCCCAGCCTTGAATCATGGAGCGTCCGGAATTCTTTGGAGTAGACGATTCCGAAGAGCGGCAACTCTTTACGGGTGAAGCAATAAACTTCAATCCTGAATGACCAGTCCTTTATCCTGAAATAGTGACCGCCCCACCCCCATCCCGTTCTAGATTTCCCAGCCTGGGAAAACAACATCCCGGTGTCAACTTTGTCAAACCTCTTAGAATAGAATAGAATCTCTACAGTGTGGAATCAGGCCATTTGGCCCAACAGGTCCATACTGACCCTCTCAAGAGTAACCCACCCAGATCCATTCCCCTATCCTATTGCTCTACATTTATACCTCAGTAATGCGAGGAAAAGGTGAGGTCTGCAGATGCTGGAGATCAGAGCTGAAAATGTGTTGCTGGAAAAGCGCAGCAGGTCAGGCAGCATCCAAGGAACAGGAAATTCGACGTTTCGGGCACAAGCCTGATTTTCCTGTTCCTTGGATGCTGCCTGACCTACCTGACCAATGCACCTAGCTTACACATTCCTGAACACTATGGGGCAATTTAGCCTGGCCAATCCACCTGATCTGCACATCATTGAACTGTGGGAGGAAACCAGAGCACCCGGAGGAAACCCACACAGACACAGGGAAGACTGTGCAAACTCCACACAGACAGTCACCCGCGGCTGGAATTGAACCCAGGTCCCTGGGGCTGTGAGGCAGCAGTGCCAACCACTGAGCCACCGTGCTGTCCATAAACATCTGAATGTTACGTTTCAATGTGATGATCCATTCACTCCTCCAGAGGGCGTGGGGCTAATTTAGTCAGCCCGGCATTGTAAAACAAACCTCCGAAACCTTCAGAGATTCTAGTCGCAGCCTCAAAGGACAGTGTCTAGTCCCTGATTAATACTGTCCCAAGTCACTCCCACACTGGTTAACACTCTCCCCACTTGAATGGTCCTCCCACATCTTGGTTCAAAGGTTAGTTATGGCATCCATCCTGCTGTCCCTGTTCCCATCGTTTTTTATTCATTCATGGGATGAGGGAGTCACTGACTGGGCCAGCATTTATTGTCCATCCCTGATTGCCCAGAAGGCAGTTAAAAGTCAGCCACATTGCTGTGGGTCTGGAGTCACATGTAGGCCAGGCTGGCTGAGGATGGCAGTTTCCTTCCCTAAGGGGAATTAGTGAACAATTGGTCATAGATTCATGGTCATCATTCCAGATATTTATAATAAATAATATTTATTAGATTCAAACACCACTATCTGCTGTGGTAGGGGTCGAACCTGGGTCCAGAATGTTATCTGGGTCTCTGGTTAACAGTCCAATGATAATACCACTAGGCCATCACCTCCTCCATGGGCATAGGTAGCAAGTGCCTCTTGGCTGATCGGTCAGAGGTAAGGGCCAAAGGTTCTTCTATCAACATATTCTGAACTGTAGAACCTGTCTGAATGACTGCCTGTGATCGTATGATCAACTCAATGTAATCCAAAGGATGAAACTGCCTTGAGCAAAAGAAGGGACCAAGTACCCCACTCCGTACTCAGACTCCACTGTTAACAGCCTTGCACCAAAATTGCTTTGGTGGTTATGGTTATGGTTATGTGGGATTGGAATGCTCTCCACATCCTCCCCCATAGAGGAGTCTCTCCACAGCCTCCCACATAGAGGAGGCTCTCCACAGCCTCCCACATAGAGAAGGCCATCTGGCCCTTCATGTCTGCCATTCATCACTATCAAAGCTAATCATCCAACTCAACAGCCATATCCTGCTTTCTCCCCGTAACCTTTGATCCCAATCGCCCTAAGTGCTATATCTAGGCACCTCTTGAATCTACCCAATGTTTTGGCATCAGCGACTTCCTGTGGCAATGAATTCCACAGGCCCACCACTCTCTGGGTGAAGAAATGTCTCCTCATCTCCTTCCTAAATGGTCCACCCCAAATCCTCAGGCTGTGACCCCCTGGTTCTGGACACACCCACTATCGGGAACATGCTGCTATTACATCACTGCCATGTCCACCAATCCCTGTTTATGCATTTATTTGGGTAGCTAGTTATTAGTTATTAATTTGTGCATTAAAGAATTCTAACTTAGACATAAAGGTTTAGTAGTGACTGGATCTAAGAAGAAAAAGCAGCACTATCTTGCACCTCACCGCCTCCACTGCGCCGAATCTCCATTTACACCATATCACTGACGCTGGCACCCTGCCCACTCTGAGGGAGTGCCACACCGTTGGAGATGCCAGCTTTCAGGTGAGATATTAAATATCGGGCCCGACTGTCCCCTCAGCCCACATCGCTATTCAGAGAGGTGTAGGAGTGTGCCAACAATCCGGTTAACACCCCTGTCTTAACCAGCAACACCAAACGGCAATTAGCCAGTCGTTCATTAGGGAGCTCAACCAGGTAGATGGTGACAAGATGATTCCTCTTGTGGGCGAATCCAGAACCAGGGTACATAGTTTAAAAGTAAAGAAGCACCCTTTAAATGAGGAAATACTTTTTATATCAGAGGGTTGAGAGTCTTTGGAATTCCTTTCCTCAAAAGGCAGTGCATGGAGAATTTTGAAATATTTTTAAGGCAGCGATAGATAGATTCTTGATTGGAAAGGGGATGAAAGATTAGTGGGGATGCACTGTAATGTAGAGTTGAGGTTACAATGAGATCAGCCAAGATTTTGTGGAATGATAGAGCAGGATTGAAGGGCTGAGTGGCCTAATGTTATCCCTTGTTCATATAATTACTGATGTGATAGTAATCAGACATAAGGCAAATTTCAGGCTCAAATGTGGACCTCCTGATTCAGAGCTATTGTCATGGGCGGACTGAGCTGAATTGTCTAGGCCAATGCGCAGTCAGGAGAGGAGGTAGGTAGGCCTGTAAATGACAGTGATGGGGGAGAGACCAAGTGGGCCCCCAACCAAGGCCCTGAGAGTGGGCAATGAGAGTTTATCCCACCACAGTCTAGATTAAACTGGGTGAGGCACATGCGATAAACAGCCTGCACAGTAGGATTCCTCACCTCAAGGCTGAAGGACTAACAACACCCCCAGCCTCACTCCCCGAACTACCACCCCCCAACCCTCCGAAACCACCGTTCCCCACACCCCTCTCACTGATGACCCATTGCAGCACAACCTCATCATGTGGGTGCAGTACCCGTGATGCCACCACTCCCACTGGCGCTGGAGTGCCATCTGAAAGTGGGGACTGCAGATGCTGGAGATCAGGGTCAAAAAGTGTGTTGCTGGAAAAGCGCAGCAGGTCAGGCAGCATCCGAGGAGCAGGAGAATCAATGTTTCGAGCATAAGACCTTCATCAGGAATGAAGATGAAGAGCTGATGCTCAAAACGCCGACTCTCCAGCTCCTCAGATGCTGCCTGACCTGCTGTGCTTTTCCAGCACCGCTCTTTTTGACATCTGCTGATCAATGACCAATTGGCAGGTGCTCCCAGCACAGTCATTTAAGAGGCTCCCCCTTCCCCGGCCCTGTAGTTCAGCCCAGCAGCAGGGGGTGACGTTGTTGATGCCTGACTCCACCGTGCAGGGACTGACCTTTTGCACTGGATGGAGAAGGACAGCAGCGAGTCCCAGGAATCCTTGAGGCCCGCCATCTGCTGGCGAATGGCAACGGTGCCCTCAGGAGAGGTGCTCCTGAGTACCGACTCCCCGCGGGTCAGCACCATCTTCAGCTGGATCTCCTTCTCTTGTCGGAGCGCGAGCAGAGCCTGTGGAAAAGAGCTGCGGTTAACGGAAGCCTTGGCGAGCTGTCTGCTTCACCCGTGCGCACCGTGGGTGGGCATCCACCAGCCCATCGTCCCGGAGAATAGGTGTCACCTTCCTCTCAAAACACCCGTGTCCAGCGAAGACCCGGCCCCAAAACTGCCAGAGAGCGACTTCAAACATTTAGATTGACAAGGATGTTGCCAGGGTTGGAGGGTTTGAGCTACAGGGAGAGGCTGAACAGGCTGGGGCTGTTTTCCCTGGAGTGTCAGAAGCTGAAGGGTGACCTTGTAGAGGTTTATAAAGTCATGAGGGGCATGGACTGGGTAAATAGAGAAGGTCTTTTCCCTGGAGTCCAGGGAAGTCCTGAACTAGTGGGCATAGATTGAGGGTGAGAGGGGAAAAATTTAAAAGGGACCTAAGGGGCAACGTTTTCACAAGAGAGTGGTACATGTATGGAATGAGCTGCCAGAGGACGTGATGGAGGCTGGTACGATTACAGCATTAAAAGGCATCTGGATAGGTATATGAATAGATTAGATTCCCTAGAGTGTGGGGACAGGTCCTTTAGCCCAACAAGTCCACACCGACCCTCCAAACAGTAATCCAGCCAGACCCATTTCCCTCTGATTAATGTACCTAACACTATGGGCAATTTAGCATGGCCAATCCACCTGACCTGCACATCTTTGGACTGTGGGAGGAAACCAGAGCACCCGGAGGAAACCCACGCAGACACGGTGAGAACGTGGAATTGGCTGAAATTGAACCTGGGTTCCTGGCACTGAGCCATCATGCCACTCCAGTTTACAAGGATAGGGGCCAAGTGCTGGCAAATGGCACTAGATTAGGTTAGGATATCTGGTCAGCACAGATGAGTTGGACCGAAGGGTCTGTTTGTGTGCTATACATCGCTATGACTCTAAGAATAAAGGAAAGGGTGGAAAGTATTCCCAGTCGGGATGTTGTGTGAGTTCCAAGGAAAGGCGGGAGGCGATGCTATTTCCCAGGTAGTGGAGTCAATGGCCACAGTGTGGATAACCTGCACTATCGGTGGGTCTGTGCTGTTGGTGAAACATCTAAGGATTTGATGTCTACTTCGATATATTCCTCATGGTTTGCCAAGCAATGAGTAATCCTGCCCACCACCCTGGCACAGCGCCCGTGCCTGTTTAAGAGTCTAACTGCATTCAATTCATTCCAGTGGTTTGGAAGAACGCGAGCTGAATAGCACCAGAATGAAGTAGTTAGGCAGCTTGACAGCGCTGAGAAACTGAGGCATGTCCCTCACATTGACACACTTCTTCAGAAGAACTCTCACACTGACCTAGTCCTTTCAAAAAAAAACATTCCTGGGCTCGTTTTCATCTTCAAAAAGTTACTTTTGCTGCCCAGAACTGTCTTGTGTTTATTTCACTCACTGCTCAATCACCATCCATTCCTCCTCTTGTGTGTCTCATGTGGCACTCAAATGTGTCACCAAAGATTAGACATATTTCCCCTCAAAGTTCTTTTCTTTTATTAGCTGAATTCCCCTCAATACCGTAGAGTAAAGTTAATACCTTCCCTGCTATATAGCAATTAAGACTGCTTCCCACATCCAACCCAATATTTCTCTAAATCCCTGGAATGAACCCAACATTACAAACAATGTGTTTAATCAAAGAATCCCTACAATGTGAAAGCAGGCCATTCAGCCCATCAGGTTCACACCAACCTTCCAAAAAGCATCCCACCTAGACCCAACTCTATTCCTGTAACCCTGCATTTCCCATGACCAATCTATCTAAGCTGCACACCTTTGGACTGTGAGAGGAAACCAGAGCACCCAGAGGAAACCCACAAAGACACGGGGAGAATGTGCAAACTCCCCACATGAATCGAACCCAGCTCCCTCGCACAGCGCTAACCACTGAGCCACCACGCATCTTCATATTGTTAAAAGATCTTATGTTTGGTAAAATTCACTGAACCACAAACTCCCGTGAAACTACAAGAACGTTGAAAGGAGGAGGTCATGCACACTCATTACTAGCTGTGTCAAAACTAAAGGGTTTGAACACAAAACTCAGGCTGGTCCTTTTCAGAGCAATCCTGAGGGAGTGCTGCACTGTTGAAGACGCCATCTTTTCAATCACCCTCCCAAGCCAAGGGAGGAAGTCCCATGGTGTTATTTTGGGAAGGAGCTGAGAGGTTCTCCACCATGGCCTGATCAGAACAACGACTAATGTCCCCGAGCAGCTCACCTCCCCTGGGTCACGGCTCCAGGCAGGGGTTAGATACGGACAACCAGCGAACTCACCTCGACCTTTGCCATCCGACTGTCCAGCAGGTTTTTATCAGCAGTGGGGGCACAGTATGACTCCAGCATGTGCCTGGCATCAGCCAGCCAATCCTGTAGTTCCTTCAGACCCTGGGAGAACTGCTGATGTTCCGACACAGTGCGCTGAACTCTTAGTGTCTTCTCCTGAAAGCCAGAAGAGGGGAGAACATTACAACAAGTCCTTCCCAATTCTAATCATGCCTTTCATTTCTCCCAGAACCCCAAGTAATAGTGAGCAAATCCAGATTAGCTCCAACAATGTTACAGTTCCTTTTAAGATGTGGAGGTGCCAGTGTTGGACCGGGGTGGACAAAGTTAAAAATCACACAACACCAGTAAAATATTTTCAAGCAGCATCCTTATGCTCATAGCAACTCACTGTGTAAAATAAAATGTCAACTCTAACTCGTTCTTCTGCCAATAGTTTTAAATCTGGCTATTAATCATTTCACCAATAGTTTCTCTGTACTTACTCTATTAAAAACAAACCCCTTTTCCCCCTCCAACGCTATTTTGATTTAGTCCCTGCCCTCCCCTTCACTATTTGATCACACAGCATTGCCCTTTGATGTGAAGGGCACTGCTTGTCACAGGCCACTCAGGTGTTTCCTTTCTTCCTGGTGATGGGAATTAAATAAAGATTTGTGCACTTTGTGTCTCTCACTGCGTCTCACACCTGCACACACACACCATGGGTGCTGGGGAAAAAAATAAGCACTATCGCAGTTAGGTGGTAGTGGGGGGAATAATAAAAACAATTAACAAAAAAAATTTTAAAAAGAAAAAAAAGGAAAAAAAATAAAAACAAAACCCTCAAACATTTGGAAGCACTTACGTTTAACGTCTCCTTGGCCCTCTCAGAACCAAGGAATGACAAACCCTTCTCCTGCCTCTCGGTGGGGCTAAAGCTTGTCTGAATCCCAAGTCTCACGGACTGAAGAACGTTCCTGTGCTACAGCCCAATGCTGATGTATAACACTGCAGAGCTAAAGAGCTGTGTCTGCCCTCCCCAAAGCCCCATTGCTCCCTCCATATCACCACCAACTCCTAGTCACTCCAGAAATGGACAGGCTGGATATTTTCTTTTTTTCCCTGGAGTGTAGGAAGTTAAGGAGTGACCTTGTAGAGTCTATAAAATCATGAGAGGTTTAGATAAGGTGAGTAGCAGGGTTCCTTTCCTTAGGTCAAGGGGGAGTTCAAGATGAGAAGCTCAAGAGAGGAGAAAGCTTTAAAAAACACACGCGAGGTAACATTTTTACAGAGGGTGGCTCGTGTGTGGAATGAACTTCCAGAGGAAGTGGTGGTTGTGGGTACGGTTACAACATTTAAAAGACATTTGGATAAGTCCATGAATAGGAAAGGTTTAGAGGGATAGAGGAGTTGGGACTAGTTTAGTTTGGGATTATGGTCGGCCTGGACTGGTCAGACCGAAGGGTCTGGTTCCGTCATGTATGACTCAATGACTGCCTCCCTTCCCCTTCACCACCCAGTCCCCACTGCTACAGAAAGGGTAACAACAAAGCAGGGTGTGAGGCAGCCAACAGTGAAGCAGCACAGTAACCAGTCGCTAACCACTGGATGTTATCGCCACAGAGAGCAGGGTACAAATGCCTACAACAGGCAGTCCGTTCACAGGGTCGGGCTGAGTGTCGAGAAGCAATTAGAAAAACAAGGGCAGAGCATCCTGAAAATTGTGTGAGTCTCCCAGCAACTCTGCCCTGGGACACCTGTTCGTACCGTGTACCTTTAAATCAGCTCATTCAATGGTCAGTCAATAAGCTGCAGGTCCTGCTCAATCTCTAAACATGGCCTGATGTTGGAGTTTAATGCCAGCGACTGAGCAACAATGCGAATCAGCTCCTGGGGTCAACAGGTGGCTCTGAACACTCTCAAACATCACACTAAGCCTTGCAATGATCATCTCGCCCATTCACGCATTTCCTTCGGTCACAAACCTCCTGCGGGAATGTGCCTTTGCAAAGCAACTCTGGAGGAAGACACAATGGTTTTTGCCGAGGGGTATCTCGAGCAGCTGGGTGACGCAGGACTCTGTACTCTACGGCCTGGCCTCCTGGGACGCAGAGATCAATTGCGCCTGGAGAGCCGTCATCTCAGTGAACTCTGCTCTGCCCAAAACTTGTTGGCCTTCCAGTGGTAAGAGTCGACCTCAACCAAGTGTTGCACACTGGCACACCCCAGGGCTACGTGCTGAGGGATGCATTAAGCTTGGGCCAGCTGCCACAGGGGGGAAAGACCACTGTCTGAGGTCTTTCGGCCAAACTATAATGAGGATCTGATCAGTTATCAGATCCCCTCTCAAAATCTATGGAAATAGTATCCTCCAGGAGTAGGAAATGCCTTTGGCTTTTGCAACGGCGGGCTATGTCAAATTCCAATTGGTTTTTTTTCTTTCTACACAAAGACTGTACAGAATTGTTTCAGTGTCTGTCTCTGAATTAAAGATTTTTTTGATGAATAAAGTATATTTTTGCAATAAAAAATATGAACAAATATAAAATCTCAAGGATTCACACATCTAGGACAGGCACACAAGAACTGAGCTTCACGTGTGTTGCTAACTCGAAACACCCCATGAATGGTATGGGGAAGCCAGGAAACTGAGACACTATTTACCATTCCCAGCACTGCATCCATGCTATATGAGTCATAGAGATATACAGCACGGAAACAGACTCTTCAGTCCAACTCATCCATGCCGACCAGATATCCCAACCTCGTCTAATCCCATTTGCCAGCATTTGGCCCATATTCCTGCAAACCCTTTCTATTCATATACCCATCCAGATGCCTTTTAAATGCTGTAATTGTACCAGCCTCCACTTCCTCTGGCAGCTCATTCCACACACGCACCACACTCTGTGTGAAAATGGTGCAGTAAAAAATGAGGTCTGCAGATGCTGGAGATCACAGCTGAAAATGTGTTGCTGGTCAAAGCACAGCAGGCCAGGCAGCATCTCAGGAATAGAGAATTCGACGTTTCGAGCATAAGCTCGAAACGTCGAATTCTCTATTCCTGAGATGCTGCCTGGCCTGCTGTGCTTTGACCAGCAACACATTTTCAGCTGTGAAAATGGTGCACCCTAGGTCTCTTTTATATCTTTCCCCTCTCAACCTAAACGTATGCCCTCTAGTTCTGGACTCCCCCACCTCGGGGAAAAGACCTTGCCTATTTACCCTATCCATGCCCCTCATGACTTTATAAACCTCTATAATGTCATCCTTCAGTCTCTGATGCTCCCCACCCTATTCAGCCTCGCCCTAAAACTCAAATCCTCCAACCCTGGCAACATCTTTTCTGAACCCTTTCAAGTTTCACGTCATCATTCCAATAGGAAGGAGACCAGAACTGCACACAATATTCCAACAGTGGCCTAACCAGTGTCCTGTACAGCCACAACATGACCTCCCAACTCCTATATTCAATGCTTTGACCAATAAGGGGTGGCGTGGTGGCTCAGTGGTTAGCACTGCTGCCTCACAGCGCCAGGTACCTGGGCTCAGTTCCAGCCTCGAGTCAGTGTCTGTGTGGAGTTTGCACATTCTTCCCATGTCTGCGTGAGTTTCCTCCCATAATCCAAAGGCTAGGTGGATTGGCCATGCTAAATTGTCCATAGGTTAGGTGCATCGGTCAGAGGTAAATATAGGATAGGGGGAATGGGTCTGGGCGGGATACTCATTCGAGGATCGGTATTGACTTGTTGGGCCAAATGATCTGTTTTCATTCTGCAGGGAAGCTAATCTAAAGGAAAGCATACCAAATGCCTTATCCACTACCCTGTCTACCTGCGACTCTATGTTCAAGGAACTATGAACCTGCACTCCAAGGTCTTCACAGGGGACTTTCTAAGGAAGAAAGAGGTTGGGGTGGAGGGACAGGAATGCTGAGGAATGTATGAATAAATCAATCAATCAATCCAAACTCCTCAGCACAGCCAGGTGTTTTGGATTCAAGATGGCGCCTGAACGTAGCGACATTTTGTGAACTGTCTACAGCAGGTCTTATTCTTGAATACCTTTTAATTGTTCTGCCCTTCTAACCGCAATTCTAAGTCTATCAGAATTACTAACAACACTCTCTTAAATCTACTTTCAGGATTAAAGATCACACGTACAAATGGATTCAAGTGCAGCTTCTTCCCTGCTGTTACTGGACTTCTGAATGGACCTTTCAAATTTTAAATTTAATGCTGACCTCCTTCCCTCCTCTGCAGGCGTAACACTGTATTCCTCGCTCTGTTCTATTGCCCTGGTGCTCTTTGCCATGGCGTGATCTGCCTGAACTGCACGCAAAACAAAACCTTTCACTGTGCGTAGGTGCAATAATAAATCAAATCGAATTAGACCCTGGTGAATTTGAGGTTGAGTCTGAGAAGACAGCAGGCTGGTCACTCGCTCCCTGTGACCAGTAAGATCTGAGAATTTACTGGAAAAGGTTTGATTTGAGACAGTGAACAGTTCCGATTGATTTTGGTTTTGTCAAGTGGAACACATTCCCTCCTGGGCCTTACCTTGGCTAAGTTACTTAAGGCTAAATACCAAGCGGACAGCTGAGAGACTCTGTGCATAAAGCTCTTGTTGGAAGCTTGATCTTCCCATAGGTGCTGAGCTTTCTCTTTCAGCTTGTTTAGCTGGGGTTCGCGGTAGGTTATATCCTCTAGGACAGACTGGAAGGCACAAGCAGGTTTGCAAAAAACACAGCTTAGGTTAGCGCGCGTATCGTACATAGCGGGGGGCAGGGAGTGTGTTAATAAACGCCACCCTCCCAGTTCAGGAGGTGGAAGCAAAGCACATCGAGAACGCGTCAAAAGGCACGGAACAGACACAATCACGACTGACACGAAGGCATGTGCATCACTGGGGTGAGCAGAATGGAGGCCCTGGTTTAGGCCGAGGGGTGTACATGCATCACGGCGATAAAGCGAACTGAAGGGAGCGAGCCCACAGGGTATGAACTGGCTGGAGAGTTGCGGTGAAATGTGCCGTGCACGGTGTGGGAGCGACAGGGACACAGTCTGAGCCTGGAGTTCACCGGATGCTGGACTACCTGAAGCCTGAACTGCTCGTTCTTCTTGGCCACGAGGTCGGGCAGCTGGCTGCTGCTCCCTTGTACGGCCGCTTCCGTGGCAACCAACCACTCCTGCACAGGCCCGACCCCAGCTTCGAAATCCTTCATCTGAGACTGCAGGTTCTGAGGGGAGAAGGGAGAGGAGTAAGAAAAGTCAGAAAGAGAAAAGGAAATGGCTCCCAGTTGACGTCAGCCTTTAAAACCCTGAAATGTAAAACATTATGGCAACCTTTCTCGACCACCAGGATTTCACACCCTCCCCTCCCTCCAAGGACCCTCCTGGGAGTGAGCTAGCAACCAATCAAGGAGGCGGGGGGAAAGCATAAAGGTTACAGGCCGGATGGTAGGGAATATCATACTCATTGCTGAGGTTCGTGTTTTATTGAACCTACTTTTTTTCCTATTACTTAACCTATTTTTTTCCTCTTTAATCAACCTGTTCAGAGATTTTATTACACACCTCTGGAGCAGATGGGAATTGAAATGGGCCTCCCCATCCCGGGGTAAGGACATTACCACTGAGCCACAAGAAAGGCCCTTAAAGGCTATGGCAGCCATAGCTGTTTGAAGGAGAGGGAGAGGGAGGGGCTCAGGCAGGGAGTCTCACGACCTTCCAAGGTCTGCACCCGAATGACACACAACAAATTATGGATACGATTTCCACTTTACCTTTAGCTGTTCACTGAGCAATAGGATATACAGTAGAACTCCAGTATCCGCGGATTTGGTTTCCGTGGTTTCAGTTATCTGCGGTTTACCACAGCCCGAAATTATTGAATGGAAAATTCCACAAATACACGATTCATTTTTTACTCATTGTTCCATTGAGAGTTAAGCTAAAACTTCAGAATCCCGTTTATTCAAGAGCGAGAGAGAGCACAAGTATAACAATGTACAATGTATTTTTATTATTGTTTAATGTTGGCAATGTCTTATTGCATGTAATTTATCCATTAAACTGTATCACAGGTGTGTACATAAACGAAAAATGACCGACATATAGGGTTTGCTATTATCCGCAGTTTTGGCAATCCACGGTAAATCTTGGAATGTATCACCCACGGATATGGGAGGGCTACTGTACCCGCTGTGCCAGACGCACAGTGAGATCCCATTTGTAACAGCTCATTACCGAGCGCTCAATGCACCGATGAATTCTTCGCGTGGCTTCCCAAGACTTACGGGGGCCCATGGGTGGGGCCGCGAGGGGTGGTCACCGGCTCCCTGAGACTATCTCGGGCCAAGAAATATGTGGTTTGGTGGTGCAGCGTCCACCAGGATGGTGACTGTCACCATAACGCCCACTTGATCTGTGTCACAACCCACCCCTGAGCCTCCATATGGCAAGGTTTCCAATGGTCTGGTTGCTCCACCCGGTGGGGGGGGGGGGTCGAATGAGGAAGAAGTGATTCCTCCTCTCTGGGGATCCTTTCTCACTGACAGAAAGTCACATTCCATTAGCTTCCCAATCACTGCAGCTTCCCTCCCCCCCACATTCCTCCCTTCGCCGGGGCCTGTGTGAGACCCTCCCCCCCTCCACATTCCTCTCTTCGCCAGGGCCTGTGTGAGACCACTCCACGTTTCGCATTCCAATCTCCGGTGATGATCCTGTGCCGGGGACGCAATCCCAGCAGCGACCACCACTCTGGGTGGCGCTGCTGGGGCTGGAGCACTCGCGGCCGTCAGATTGACCAGCCGCTCTCGGGAGAGTGGACATTCTCCCACACGGGGGCACCATGGGTAAGTTAACTACTCAGCCGCCATTAACTCCAGTCGTAGCGCCTCACGCAGGCCGGGCCTGGGGCAACCTGACGTTTCAGACAGCGGGCAGGGCCAACTATCTGCCACCTGTAAAACTAAGCCCCTTTCAACTGAAGGAGGCATTGCTTTCAACATAGCGACAAGTTCTGAAACAAAGGCCAGATTGAATCCACAGTGACAGGATTGGCTCAGCTGACCTGCATAAACACAATGTAGTTGGAAAGAAGGCTGACAGAGAGGCAGCAAAATGGAGCTGAGGAATATCTGAGCACTCATAATCTCACTAAATGGCAGGGCAGACTGCACAGAAGGGATGAATGGCCTTAATCCACTCCGTCAGTGGTTCCAGTGCCACGGAACTGGTGAGCTGCTGAGGAGGCCATTTCTCAGCCCACTGTACTTGCACCAGTCCCATTACCTTACTCCGGCCGCCTCCCCACACCCCTGCACACCATTACGATTCAAGGAAACCACACACCCACGGCCCACTTGAAGGCCTCAGCTCAAGTTGTCTCCAGCACGGTTGTCGTGACCGAGAGGATTCTGAGGTCAGTGAAGTGGAAAACACAGCCCTGACACGACTGGCCTAACACCCTCCCAGCCCCCATAACCATGCCCATGATCATGCTCAAATACACAGCCTACACACCTCGCCCCCCGCGCCCCCATAGCTCGATGCTGCATCCATGACCAGGCTCAGATAGAATCCCCCCGCCCCCATTGCTCAATATTGTGTTCCATGACCACACTGAGAGAGACAAGGGATGGGAATTGAAATGATACAGTGGCCTTTCATCCCTTTCTATCCATGCTGGCTATCTGAGAGGAGCTATCCGATGAGGCATTTTCCTTGATCGAAAGTTTATTTTTATTTCGTGGGGTGTTGATGGACCGACCTGTAAGGCGGCTTCCTTTTGGTGCAGGCTTGTGAGCAGGTTCTTCCAGTCCTCCTTGGCAGTGGACACTTTGGTCTGGATGGCTTCGGCCTTCTCCTTGCTGAGAATCCTGCTCAGCAGCTCGCCTTTGGAGATGAGAGTGTTGAGTTTGCTCTGACAGGCCTCACTCTCTGACAGGAAATCCTGAAAGCAAAACCAAAATGGCCGTCAGCAGGAGAGGAAGTGGCACCACCTCAGGATCTCCTGAAAAGCGCAGCTGCCGCCACAGGAAATCAAGCAACCAATTTGCGCACAGCAAGATCCCACAAACAGCAATGACTGCACAGTTAAACAGGAGAAGAACTTACATTTATATAGCACCTCATCACACCCTCTACAAGTTCAAGCAAACCAAGGAGTCTCTGTCACTACTGAAAGGTTGTCAGGTACAATGGAAAGCGATCACAGACACCAGTTATGTTGAGATAAACAAGCAGCAAACATTTTGTGCGAAATGACTTGTCTCTGAATTTTACTGTCAGCACAGTTTGATGCATAATTCGGATAACCAATCAAATTCTTTCATCTTATTGCTTAAGGGATAGATATTGACCAATGCACCAGGAAAGCTTCCTCAGTAGCGCCATGTAATGCTACAATGCTTCTTAAGATTATCATCCTTCTTTGGCGATAAAAGCACCTTTGAGCAGCGTGAGGTTGCAAGAGGCGCTACATAAATGCACATATTCATTTCAAAGCCGCCTCTACAGGCATACAGGACCTCAGTTCAGCATCTCACCTGGTAAAGTGGCGTCCCCAGCTCTACAGCACTGCCACAGCCCTGCACTGGAGTGTTTGAAACTACAGGGGGCGCTCAGAGAGCTGGAGTGGAATCGGATTTGAACCCCTCTTCCTGCGGACTCAGGAGCAGGAGTCCCACCAACACAATATCAGTACAACTGCAGAGCCCTGGATGTTACATTCTCAAAGAGCTCAGCCCTTGCACTCCTGGAATGAACTGACAGGTCTGAATATGTGGTATTAGCTGTGCTCTGCCTGTAACAGTCAGCTTCCGGTCCCAAGTAGTCCTGATTCAACTACTGACATCGGAGGTTGGAGGCCCCCTAACCTGAGCACAGAAGTATATTCATCAGTTACACTCTTGAACTGGAGCCCAAAGTGGACAAGGATCCAAATGTTGACTTGCAAGTAGCATCTTAATTGGAGGGATCACCTTGTGAGCTGGCACTGGGGAAAGTGCCCACCAAAGTTGTTGCAAAAGATCAAATGAATTGCCAATGCCCTTCAGGACAGAGAGTCTAACGTCAGGGTGGCACGATGGCTCAGTGGTTAGCCCTGCTGCCTCACAGCACCAGGGACCTGGGTTCGATCCCACCCTCTGCTAACTGTCTTTGTGGAGTTTACACGTTGTCCGTGTGGGTTTCCCTTGGTGCTCCAGTTTCCTCCCACAGTCCAAAGATGTGCAGCTCAGGTAAATTGGCCATGGTCAATCACCCATAGTGTTCAGCGGGTGTGCAGGCGAGGTGGATTAGCCATGGAAAATGCAGGCTTACAGGGATAGGGTAGGAGGTGTGGTTCTGTCCGATGCTCTTCAGAGGATCGGAATGGGCTGAATGGCCTCCTTCTACAATGTAGGGATTCTATGATTCTGTCAGCCTTAGCTGGTCTAGCTTTCACTGTATCCCACTAGACAGCCTCACACCTTCAATGCACTATCTGGGCCGCCATGGCACCTATTGTTAAAGTTCACTTGAGAATGTAACTTTAAGAAAGTTCTGGGATTTACATATGATAGAACTGAAACCAACATGGGCATTCTAAAAGATGAGAGACTTAACCAACAATCCAGGTCTTTTTCAATATATAATTTCAGTTACATCACACTGTGAACTTTTACTATAAATTCTGTGGCCTACGATCTTATACTCCACAACCACCTGATGAAGGAGCGTCGCTCCGAAAGCTAGTGCTTCCAATTAAACCTGTCGGACTCTAACCTGGTGTTGTGTGATTTTTAACTTTGTCCATCCCAGTCCAACACCGGCACCTCCACATCATCCCACCTAGACATGGTTTATTTGCATCGCTTTGTGCAAATGACCCAGCATGCATACAGCTGGAACACAACTGTTTCCAGGAGCAATCTCAGTCCTTCCCCCTCAAGGCAATAATGGTCAGGAAACACACATTCCAATACTGTTCTCTGCTCCAGCAATGTCCTGGACTTCACACGTGGGGTTTGTACCCTTCACTCCTCCTTCCTCATGTGCTTCACATTAATCTCCCTCAGTAGGACATTGAAACACTGAACTCTTAACATGAGCACAACTCCCTTCTCACTTACAATTCAGGGCCAAGTGCTAAATTGGATGAATCTCTTGTCCTCTACACTGTGATGTAATCACTGCCTCATTAAAAATAGAACCACTTTACCACAAAGATAGAGAAATCTTGACTATAAAGAGATTCTTCTGCTGGGCAAGTACAGAACAAACAAATTAACCTGCTCAACCTCACCATAAACCCTACACAACAGTACCTTCAGTTAGAACTTGGGTAACTGTCTATAACTTCTTCCAGACAGATACTAATGTGATTCTAAACCTCTCAATATGAAAACCTATACAAACAAGACCCTGGCCATATACTCAAACAAATACAAACTTGATCTTGGACATATACTCAATACAGCATTCAATTCTGGTCTCCCTTCTATAGAAAGGATGGTGTGAAACTTGAAAGGGTTCAGAAAAGATTTACAAGGATGTTGCCAGGGTTGGAGGATTTGAGTGATAGGGAGTGCTGTTTTCCCTGGAGTATCAGAGGCTGGGGATGGGGGGGGGGTGACCTTATAGAGGTTTATAAAATCATGAGGGGCATGAATAGGGTAAATAGACAAGGTCTTTTCTCTGAGGTGGGGGAGTCCAGAACCATACAGCATAGGTTTAAGATGGGAGGAGAAAGATTTAAAAGGGACCTAAGAAGAAACCTTTTCACACAGAGGGTGTACATGTATGGAATGAGCTGCCAGAGGAAGTGGTGGAGACTGATGCAATTGCAACATTTAAATGACATTTGGATGGGTATATGAATAAGAAGGGTTTGGAGGGATATGGGCCAAGTGCTGGCAAATGGGATGAGATTAGGTTGGGATATCGGGTCGGCATGGACGGGTGGGACTGAAGGGTCTGTTTCTGTGCTGTACATCTTTATGACTCTCTGAGTGCATACAGAGGAACCTCGATTATCCAAAGGACTTGGGCAGGCAGTGTTGCATTTGGTTAATTGAATTCCGGATAACTGAATGCTGGATAACACAGTTTAGCCGAGCATCGGGACCTTGCGACCTTGCCGGATAATCTGATATTCGGATAATCGAATGTTGGATAATTGAGGTTCCTCTGTGTACTGAATTCAAATGCAAACCTGACCCTGGCCATGTATTCAGTTCAAATACAAACACTACCTTCAATTCAGATAGAAAGCATTGGAAGGTAATTTTCACCCAAAATTGGTGAAAAGTCAAGAAACCAACAAGTGCAAAGGGATTTTCTGAAAGCTTCCATTCCCTTTCATTCAGTTGGCATTTTTGCATGTTTTCCTTCTTCCTTGTGTTTTATCACAATGGCTACTTTCATCCCTGTGTTCTGTGAGCTCCTTACCTGCAGTTTCTGAATGATTGCAGTTGCCTCGTCGATGTTTTGAGGTGTATCGAAGCAGGTGGCAATCTTGGTGTTGATCATCCACTGCTGGAACTCCCTGAAGGTGGTACGGAATCGCTGCTCCAGCGCCTTCTCCTTATTCTGACAATACTTTGCAGTCTGTAAACAAAGGCTGTAGTGAGCAGAAACAAGGAGATGCCAAGTTATACCAAGGCTTGGGCATGAGAAATGTTGTAGCCTGTCTTCTCCATTTACAGGTGAGACTGAGCTTTTTTTGTGAATTTCCAAAATATTCCGTTTCGAGCACAAAGTCACAACCCGAGTTTCTGATATTTCTGACCAAGCAGCAGTCTGGATTGCTTAGATCAACAGTGTAAGTGGAAACATCAAGGCTCCTTCAACACCCAGCCACTGTTGGACACATTAGGAGACCGCACCATTCTAGGCCCAGTGCATCAGTCGGTTCAGGGACAGTTTCTTCTCAGCTGTTATTAGACTGCTGAATGGACTCTCTAGCATCAAATAATTCTGTTCTAGCTCTCGCTCTTGTGTATACCCTGTGCAATGTTACCTGCATTGCCTGTGTCTAAAATTTCTGATCTGTACAACCTTGCTTGCTATGATCTGCCTGTACTGCTCGTGAACAATGCATTTCACTGTACTTAGGTACACGTGACAATATATAAGTCAATAAATTAATATGTTAGTCCACTACACAACAACTTTGGCACTTTTCATCAAAACCAACCACTACAGTGGCTTCATAACAGCTTCCATCAGAATCAACTGAACAGAAACCCAACAGGTTCCACTACAACAACTTACAAAGAGTTTTACAGATTAGACACAGGGTATTCAGCCTACCTGAGTATTTATGCTTCCCGAATCCCCTCACACTTGGTTTATCTAGCTCAATCACCACATCCTTCTGTTTATTTACCCTTCCTATAATTTATCAGAGAGTCACAGAGATGTACAGCGTGGAAACAGACTCTTCGGTCCCACCCGTCCATACCTACCAGATATCCCAACCCAATCCAGTCCCACCTGCCAGCACCTGGCCCATATCCCTCTAAACCCTCCCTATTCATATACCCATCCAGATGCCTTTTAAATGTTGCAATTATACCTGACTCCACTACATCCTGTGGCAGCTCATTCCATACACACACCACCCTCTGTGTGAAAAAGTTGCCCTTCGATCTCTTTTATGTCTTTCCCCTCTCATCCTAAAACTATGCCCTCTAGTTCTGGACTCCCCCACCACAGGGAAAAGACTTTATTTATCCTATCCATGCCCCTCATGATTTTATAAACCTCAATAAGGTTATCCCTGAGCTTCTAACATGCCAGGGAAAACAGCCCCAGCCTATTCAGCCTCTCCCATATCTCAAACTCTCCGATGCTTGTAAATCTTTTCTGGACTTTTTCAAGTATAACAACATTTTCCTATAGCAGGGAGAACAGAATTGAATACAGTATTCCAAAAGTGACCCTTAAATGTATACTGTGGTGAAAGTTATCTGATTTATATATATAAGTATGTTTTTGTGTAAGTTTTTAGAGTTAGGATTTCAAAATAGTGGCATATGGGTAACAGTATTTTTTGTGAAAGGTTTAAAGAGAAACTGTCCTTCAGGAACATTGACCTGATCCAGTATGTATCAGACAGTAGAGATCACTGGAGTGTTAATGATTAATTGTTAACACTGTGCTGGTAGGAATGTAAACATTGAGGTCTATTTGCTTTTTTATCTGTTTATGATATTCAGGCATTTATTTAGCTTAGGAAACCTAAGAGATTAAAAGTTTTTGAGCAGTTTTGGAAGAAATGTGACTGGATCCAGAATCACAATGAAGTTTCTGTCCTAGAAAGGAATATAGAACAGTTCAGGGAACATGCTACCTTAATTAAGTGCTAATTTATGAAATTTACAGACTAGGAACACTTGGTTAAGAAGCGATTAAAAGCTGAGCAAGTCTAAGCTCTCAGTTTTGTGCTCACTTAAACTGCACAGTTCACTGGAAGGAACGGAGAACAATGAGCTGGGTCAAATTATAGATTTGAGATAGAGAAACTTCTTTCTCTGTCAAATTGTAAAGTGACGGTGTTGGGTAATAGATGACCTGTTGTTTTGCTGCGTGTTTTAAGAGCTTTTCAGCTATCTTCTATATTTAGATAGCTTGGCTTGTTTTATTTTATGTTTTTCCTTTTATTTAATAAACTTATGTTTTTATGGTTAAATAAAATCTGCAGCTTTTTGTGTTTATGCAATGGCACCACATTAAAATATGAAAGTTATGATCTATCGAGCCAGGTTTCAGACCTCCCAATGGTAACATCAGCTGGCTTTGCAACGATCCATACACTCCTTGCCATTGTGTGTTTTGCATTCAGACGGCTCCCTGAGTAAAGAACAGAAAGTGGGCCATTCTTTCAACTAGCTAGACATGGGTGGCTTGATGGCACACTGCTGCCTCACAGCCTCAAAGACCCGGGTTCGATTCTGGATGCTCTGGTTTCCTCCTGCAGCCAAAGTTGGTAGGTCAGCCCATGGGGGATGCCAGGTTATGGGGACAGGATGGGTCTGGGACTTGGTGTGATGGAGGGTCAGTGCGGAATGAAGGTGAAAGTGACCCCCCCCCCTCTGGCCTTGGTGGTGCTCCTAACAGTGGCCTTTCATCCAGTGCTGAACTCCAGCTTCAACCAGTCTCCTCAGATTGAGGCAGGCTGTCGGGACTGAAAACCCGTCACCAACTTAAACGAGTCACAGCCACCGACCTGCGAGTGAGGAATCAAACCTGGATAGAAAGGATATACCCCTAGTCACCTCCGTGCTGTGCTGCGTAAAGAATTGTGGTTCATCTGGTGGAGTTTAAGACTTCCTTCGAAAAGAACTCACAATGCAACAAACCCTCAGAACTGTACCCAGGCAATGTCTGGAGTATAATCTGAACACACCCCCTGGCTCCAGAGGTGAGGGTAATACTCACCAGGGAGAGATGATGTTGTAGTGATCCTGTCACTGGACCAGTCAGCAAAAGGCCAGGTTAAAACTCTTGGCACATGGGCTCAAATCCCACCACCACAGCAACTGGGGCAATTTAAATTTGACTAATAACATTAAACCGTGAAACTTTCATCGCTTGTCACTGAAGTTCATCTGATTCATAAATCTCTCTTAGGGAAGGAAATCTGCAATCTTCATCTGACCAGACCTACCTAAGACCCCAGACTCACAGCAATATGATTAACCGCCCTCTGAAATGGCCCGGAGAGGCACCTCCTTAATGGGCAATTGAGGGATGGGCGAAAATGAGGACTGCAGGTGCTAGAGATCAGAGTCTGGATTAGAGCGGTGCTGGAAAAGCACAGCAGGTCAGGCAGCATCCAAGGAGCAGGAAAATCGGCGTTTTGGGCAGGAGCCTGATCTGGTCAGTGACATCCATATTCCACAAAAGCATAAATTAGCAGAAATCTTCAACAGGACGCAAACTGATTTCAATATAAATGGAGACTTACCTGTTGTATTCTTTGATCAGAGACGAAACTTTATCTGAATGTGAACTCAAATCCTTGGAAAATCTGCAGAGGTCGTTGAGTTGACCTTTCAGGGACTCACTCATGCTTTCTGCCTCTTTCAGAGCTTCCTCTGTCTCCTGCACCAGAAATTGTACACTGAGTCACTGAGCGGACAGCACAGATTACAATAACATTCATCCTTCAGGAGACAAAACGATGGAAAATTGTACATCAGCACCTGGCCAGCAACTGCATGGAAGAGTGAGAGTGGCCAAAACGTAGACAGGGAGATCTCCTCTCATTGGCTACTGGGGGAGCTGACACCACTAGAGGCTGCCTCCAGGAGCTGCGAGCCAATCAAAATGCTAGTAGCTCAGCGGCACCACAGGGGAGCAGTGGCCATGACCAGGATTGCACCAAAAAAAGGATTGACCCCCCCAACAGCCCAACATGACTCCCAACCTCTACGACCCCACAGCCAGGAAAATGGGGTCAAGGGACCAAGAGGGATTGTTCTCCAGGAGAGGCAATGTGCATTAGGACGCGGTATGTGTCAGAGAGACAGTGTGTGAGAGAGAGAGAGAAAGAGAGAGAGAGACAGTGTGTGTGTGAGGGGGATATGGCGTGAGAGAGGAACAGTGTATGAGAGAGGGACAGTGTGTGTGTGAGGGGGATATGGTGTGAGAGAGGAACAGTGTATGAGAGAGGGATAGTGTGTGTGTGAGGGGGCTATAGCGTGAGAGAGGAACAGTGTATGAGAGAGGGACAGTGTGTGTGTGAGGGGGATATGGTGTGAGAGAGGAACAGTGTATGAGAGAGGGACAGTGTGTGTGAGGGGGATATGGTGTGAGAGAGGAACAGTGTATGAGAGAGGGACAGTGTGTGTGTGAGGGGGATATGGTGTGAGAGAGGAACAGTGTATGAGAGAGGGACAGTGTGTGTGTGAGGGGGATATGGTGTGAGAGAGGAACAGTGTATGAGAGAGGGACAGTGTGTGTGAGGGGGATATGGTGTGAGAGAGGAACAGTGTATGAGAGAGGGACAGTGTGTGTGAGGGGGATATGGTGTGAGAGAGGAACAGTGTATGAGAGAGGGACAGTGTGTGTGAGGGGGATATGGTGTGAGAGAGGAACAGTGTATGAGAGAGGGACAGTGTGTGTGTGAGGGGTGTCAGTTTAAGAACATAAGAAATAGAAGTAGGAGTAGGTCAGCCCACTCCACTATTCAATTAGATTATGGCTGATCTTGTAGTGGCTTCACCTCCACTTACCCGCTCGCTCACCATAATCCTTAACTCCTTCACTGTTCAAAAATCTATTTATCTTTGCCTTAAAAATGCAGCAGCCTCAACTGCTTCACTGGGCAGGGAATTCCACAGATTCACAACCCTCTGGGTGAAGAAGTTCCTCCTCAACTCAGTCCGAAATCTGCTCCCTCTTATTTTGATGCTATGCCCCCTGTTTCTAGTGGCGCCCACCAGCAGAAGCAACCACCCAGCTTCTGTCTGATCTATTCCCTTCATAATTTTAAATGCTTCTATAAGATTCCCCCCAGTACTTCTAAATTCCAATGCGTGTGGTCCCAGTCTGCTCAATCTCTCCACATAAGCTATCCCCCTCGACTCCGGAATCAACCCAGTGTACCTCCTCTGTACCCCGTCCAGTGCCAGTATGTCCTTTCTCAAGTAAGGAGACCAAAACTGGGTACTTCTGAGGCAGACTGTAAATGTGAGGGGCTCAGTGTGTGGGAGACGGGCAGTGTTTGTGAGAAGGTTAGAGTGCGTAGGGTAGGCGGCATTTATGGCAGGATAGTGGTGGATAGTGTGCAGTGTGAGCAGCAGGAATAATGTGTGTCGCAAGGGACACGTACTATCTTTGACCTGGTTGGCGGTGCTAGAAGTAACACTTAAAATTGTCAAACCATTTACACCTGAAAGCAATATATTCTGCTACAAAATGAACTGCGGGATATTGAGTCTTACAGTCTAACGGAACATTTTCCTTCAGTTGTGAGTCACTGGCTTAGTCATTGATTTAATGACTCACCGTCAAAACTGCTTTCCAGAAAACAGCCAAAGTTTCAGCTTTCAAGGTTGGAATTACTGTCACTGAGTCTAAACTGTTTTAAGCTGTGAGGTTGTGCTGTGAACGGTGTACAATTACGAGTTAGGAAAGAGTTGTGTCAATGCTCCGTTAACAATATCACAGCCCGGAGCAAGCTGATGTTAAACCGCTTTGCTCAGAGATTCCCTGGTCCCCTGCAGAGAGCCCACAGGGCCCCATACAAACCTTTGCTTTCTGCCAGCATTCTACAAGCTCTTCGTCTGTTGTTTTGTCCTGCAGCTGGGACAGGCTGTGTGAGCAGGCTGTGAGACTGGCCTTGAACTCCGCAAGGTCCTTGTCTAGCTGAGCGACCTGTGCCTGGAACTCCTGCTCGGAGCTGGTGGTCTGACTGAGCATGGTCTCCAGGCCACTCTGCGCCTGCAGGGTGCTCTCCTCCCACTGCTGCCAGTCCGCCCGCAGGGCATCCAGCTCCCTGGCCAGTGCCTCCCGCCCGCTCGCTGCCGTCTGCTCGCCCACCTCTGCGGCCAGAGCCTCCACTCTGTTCAGGCGCTCCCTGCCATTCCGTCTGGAAACGATCAGCTCCTGAGAAATGGAAAGCATTCACCGTCACCAGTCCTGTCATAACTGTTTGTGTAAGCCCTCCTGAAAGTTCACAGTTGAGTAAGTGCTGCGTAACATCCTGCAGAGGATGTTAACCCTCACACTGCCCACGGGCAGGGCAAGGGAAGAGGCTTTCCACAGACCCAATCACACTTGACATTTCTTCGCAACAACTGACTGCATTTACGTAACGCCCGGAACGATGTAAAAACCCCCTCCTGCCTCCCCCTCTCCCAGAGCAACAGACAAAACTGACACAGAGGCACGTGAGGGAGTCTGTTAAAAATACACAACGTACAGCCAAAGGTAAAGTAAAATTTCAGATCGTGAGCAGGATAAACTGTACAGTTGACCCTCAGGACGTTCACCACACAGCGATCTTGCTAACCCTGCAGGGCAAGCTTTCGGGAGATAATTAAGGATAATTTCAACACCTCGAAAGTAAACATTTGCAAAGTGCAGTGATATGGTGGCTGTTGTAACACTCTCGCCCTGGAGTCACGCAGTTTCAGGACCAAGTGCCCCACGCTGGGGACGGCGCATTAGCAATAACGCTGACACTGCAGTGCAGTGCTGAGGTGGTGCTGCCCTGTCACAGGTGCTGGACCTCAATGAGGATTTGAACCAGTCTGCCAGCATGGGTAGACGTAAAGGATCCTGAGGCCCTATTTTGGGGGTGTGGAGCACAGTTGTCCTTGTCAATATTAAGTTCTCAAACAGCAGATTACCGGCTCAATCACTCTTGCATTGCTGACTGTGAGAGCTGTGCACAAATTGACTGCCACATTTCCTACTTTACAATATTGACAAAGTATACTCCATTGGTTGCAAAGTGTTTTGAGATGTCCAGTGGTTAAGAAAGGTGCTACATAAATGCAAGTCCTGGGCCTGTTCTGGGCACTGCACTTTTTAAAGGATATCGGGGGTTTGGAGAGAGTGGAGTGGAGGTATAAGGAGCGAAGGATTTCAGTTATATGTGGAGGCTAGAGAAACTGGGATTGTCCTCTTTAGAGCTGGGGAAAATATTGTGGAGGCGATGGCCTGATGGTATCATTGCTGGATTGTTAATCCAGCTCATAGCTTTGGAGATTCAGGTTCGAATCCTTCCATGTCAGATGGGGAATTTGAATTCAATAAAAATCTGGAATTAAGAGTCTCATGATGACTGTAAGCCCATTGTTAACTGTTGAAAAAACCCACTTGGTTCACTAAACTCCATTTAGGGAAGGTAGCTGCCATCCTTACCTGGTCAGGCCTACACGTGACTCCAGACCCACTGCAATGTGGCTGGCTCTCAATGGCCCACTGGGCAATTAGGGATGGGCAATAAATGCTGACTAGTCAGTGTTGCCCCATGTCATGAATGAATTAAAGAAAACAAGGTGGCTCAGTGGTTAGCACTGCTGCCTCACAGCGGCTAGGACCCAGGTTCGATCCAGCCTCAGGTGGCTGACTGTGCGGAGTTTGCACATTCTCCCTGTGTCTGTGTGGGTTTCCTCCGGGTGCTCCAGTTCCTCCCACAGTCCAAAGATGTACAGGTCAAGTGATTTGGCCGTGCTAAATTGCCCATAGTATTCCGGAATGTGCAGGTTGGTCAGGGGTAAGTTGTAGAGTAATAGGGTAGGGGAGTGGGTCTGGATGGGTCACTCTTCGGAGAGTCGGTGTGGACTTCGGGATTCTCTGCCAAAAATGATGCAAGGTATAAAACCCCTAAGGGACAATGATAATACTGCACTGAATACTACACCCATCACTGGTTGCCCAGAGGGCAGCTGAGAGCCAGCCATTTAACAGTGGGTCTGGAGTCGCATGTAGGCCAGACCAGGCGAGGATGGCAGTTTCCTTCCCTAAAGGGCATCAATGGATTTATAGTCATCATGAGACTCTTAATTCCAGATTTTTATTGAATTCAAATGTCCCCATCTGCCATGGAAGGATTTGAACACGAGTCCCCAGAACATTACGTGGCTCACTCGATTACCAGCCCAGCGATTATACCATTAGGCCATCACCTTCCGCAGCTCTGAGGAGGACAATCCCAATTTCTCTAGTCTCCACTATTATTGAACCATTACAAAGCTCCAACATCGAGGAACAACATTAGGAAAGTCAATCAATAAAGTTCTTAAGGATGGAGCTAATTAAATAAACTAGAGAGAGTAAAACCCTTGGCCTGCATCAAACAGATCTGCACAGCATAAGGCAATTTAGCAAAAAGACAGTTACACCTTTGCAAGATGCCACTAGAAATAGAAATTATTCCTGAAAACTGGGGCAGCAGGTAGTGTTATTCCAATGTTTTAAAAGGGAACTAGAACAAGGAGATATAAACTGGCTTGACACTTGTGATAAAAATGGTAATTATAATCCTAACTCAAAGTGACAATGGGGAGTAATGTCAGAATCAGAAGCAGAATGAATGTGCTCAGGGGAGATATGAATCTTTGGAACAACACAAGGGAAAGAGGAGATGAGGGTCATGTGCTCGGTGTAATATAGTTGGACTTTCTAACAACTTTCCACAAAGTCCTCAACTGTAGACTCGTGACTAAGATCGCAGCATATGTGGGTTTATAGGACAAGAAGCAGAATGAATCAAAATCTGACAACAAAATGGCAGAACAGAAAGTCAAGGCAAAGCATCGCCAGACAAATTAGTAAATGGAGTGGCACAGCATTCCACAGGGATGGGCGCTGGGCCGTGCTGTGAAGAGACCGTCACCATTTGGATTGAGAAACTCTCCCATCTACTTCACCGCCGCGTTTCACAAGCCCTGGGAATCCCATGCAACAGCTATTACACTAACTGCACCGCGAGCGCCTCTTAATGTGGCACGGTGGCTCAGTGGTTAGCACTGCTGCCTCATAACGCGAGGGACTGAGTTTAATTCCACACTTGGGCGACTGTTTGCAAGTGGAGTTTGCGTGCTCTCCCATGTCTGCGTGGTGCTCCGGTTTCCTCCCACAGTCCAAAGATGTGTGGGTTAGGTGGATTGGCCATGAGGAATTGCAGGGTTATAGGTAGGGGTAGGGCTCAGTGCCTTTGAATGGTTGGTGTGGGACTCGATGGGCCAAATGGCCTGCTTCCACACTATAGCGATTCTATGATTCTTAGAATAGGGCCACTGCAAATGCAGCGATTTTTGAAGGGTAGTCACTGTTGTAATCTTGGAAAAATAGCAGGCAATATGGGCACAGCAAGGCTCAACAAAAAAAAACGACCATAGAATCTTAGAGTCACAGAGATGTACAGCATGGAACAGACCCTTCAGTCCAACTTGTCCATGCCAACCACATATCCTAACCTCATCTAGTCCCAACTGTCAGTACTTCACCCATATCCCTCTAAACCCTCCCTATTCATATACCCATCCAGATGCCCTTTAAATGCTGTAATTGTACCAGCCTCCACCACGTCCTCTGACAGCTGATTTCATACACGTACCACCCTCTCTGTGAAAAAGTTGCCTCTTAGGTCTCTTTTATATATTTCCCCTCTCACCCTAAACCTATGCCCTCTACTTCTGGACTCCCCCACCCCAGGGAAAAGCCTTTGTCTATTTATCCTACCCATGCCCCTCATGATTTTATAAACCTCTATGAGGTCACCCCTCAGCCTCCGATGCTCCAGGGAAAACAGCCCCAGCCTGTTCAGCCTCTCCCTATAGCTCAAATTCTCCAAACCTGGCAACATCCTTGTCAATCCTTTCTGAACTCTTTCAGGTTTCACAACATCCTTCCGATAGAAAGGAGACCAGAATTGCACACAATATTCCAAAAGTGGCCTTACCAATGTCGTGTACAGCCACAACATGACATCCCAACTCCTACACTCAATGCTCTGACCAATCCCAAATGTGACCAGATCATTTGTTTGAGGGATTGAGGAATAAATGATGTTAGGAATCTGGGGCGATCTCCCTGTGGATCCTTGGTTTAATGTTTCATCTGAAAGATGGCACCACTGTGCTGTTCTTTCAGTGCTGCACTGCCCAGCCAAGGTGCCCAGGTTTCTGAAGAGGGGCTTGAACCCATGATCAATGGATTCAGAAGGAAGAGGAGACCTCTGCTGACACTGTACTGATCGATCTATCCTGCTGCTTATCAGATTCCCATTGTCTAGTTTCTGCGGATCAAAGGCCGGGTAATGATTCCCACCGTGACTTTCTTCAGCTTTCTCTGTAGGGCTGTCGAGTCTCCCGATAAATCTGACCAGCGGTGAAGCTCCTCCTTAGCCGAGGTCAGCCAGTTTGTTAGTTCTTGCACGGCGATGTTATACTGCTGATGGTCCTGCACCTGATCCTCCAGCTTCTTCACCTTCCCCTGCAAACAAGAGCAAATCAAGCTGTAAATGCCACCATGATGAACACTGGAACTGTTGTGACCCACAACACATGTGCTTTATGCACTGTTTCACATCCCCTAACAACATCCCACCTCCCAGTTTCCTCATTTCCCCTTCCCCCACCTTATCCCAGATCCAACCTTCCAACTCGGCACTGCCCTCTTGAGCTGGCCCACCTGTCCATCTTCCTTCCCAAATATCCACTCTCCCCTCCTCTCTGACCTTTATCTACCTATCGCATTCCCAGCTACCTTCCCCCCAGCCCCAGCCCCTTCCCATTTATCTCTCAGCCCCTTGGGCCAGCTCATCATTCCGGATGAAGACCTTATGCACAAAACATTCCCCTGCTCCTCAGATGCTGCCTGACCGGCTGTGCTTTTCCAGCACCACACTCTTCGACTCTGATCTCCAGCATCTGCAGTCCTCACTTTCCCCTTCCCCTCCAGACATGCTGAGCTTCTCCAGCAATTGTTTGATTCAGGTGAGTCCCCTTGGCTTCAGGAAGTTCATTTGAGAGACTGAAATGTTATCTGCACAGATAGGGCCGAGGGTCAGGATCTTTTGCCCAAATGGCTAAAACAAGGGGGTGTACATTTAAGGTGATAGGCAGAAAGTTCAAAGGAGATGTGAGGGGTGCGTTTTTTGATTAGAGATTAGATTCCCTACAGTGTGGAAACAGACCCATCAGCCCAACAAGTCCACATGGACCCTCTAAACAGCAACCCACCCAGACCCATTTCCCTCTGACTAATGCACCTAACACTATGGGCAATTTAGCATGGCCAATTCACCTGACCTGCACAGCTTTGGACTGAAAATGGTAGGACTCTGCAGTGCGCTATCAGGAGTGATGATGGAGGCAGATACATTAGAAGCTTTTAAGGGATTTTTAGATAAACACATCAATATGCAAGGAATGGAGGGATATGAACCAAGGGCTGGCAGAAGGGATTAATGTAATTTGGTGTCATGTTCAGCAAAACATCATGGACCAAAGGGCCTGTTCCGTGCTGTGTTATTCTATGTTCTATGCTCAACGTGCAGATAAATTCAAATGTCATTGAGTAGTTACATAAGTATCTAGGACTATTCCTGCATTCTTTGATTTATTAATGTGAGGTGCAATCAGCATATTGTTGTATACTTATTAACGTTTATCTAGGCTACAGGGGTGGCATAGTGATTAGCACTGCTGCCTCACAGCGCCAGAGACCCGGGTTCAATTCCAGCAAAGGGCAACTGTCTGTGTGGAGTTTGCACATTCTTCCAGTGTCTGTGTGGGTTTCCTCCGTGTGTTCCAGTTTCCTCCCACAGTCCAAAAATGTACAGGTTAGGTGAATTGGCCATGCTAAATTGCCCGTAGCTTTAGGTGAAGGGGTAAATGTTGGGGAATGGTCTGGGTGGGTTGCTCTTCGGAGGGTCGGTGTGGACTTGTTGGGTGAAGGGTCTGTTTCCACACTGTAAGTAATCTAATCTTTAAAAAAAGGATGTTAAATTTCTCTGCAAAAATCTTTATCGAGTAGTCAGGTGTGTCATTGTTTGAAATTAGAGAAACCAAGCACATTGAACAGATATATCCTAAAGCATAAGTAGGTTGAAGTACTCTAACGATTCATTAGGTTTATTTAAAGTTCCTACCGCTCTCTGCTTCCCACATTCTCTGTTTGTGCAGAGACTACTGGAGTTACCTTACTTAGAAAATGCCTGCAGGGTGTTAAGTAGCAGAACACCTTGTATTCAGAAATAAAGGAGATATTACAGAGATAGGAAAGGGTTAGAGGGATATGGACCAAACAGAGGAAAATGGGACTAGTTCAATTTAGGAACGGGCCAGTGGGTTTAAGGGCCTGTTTCCGTGCCGTATAACTGTGACTCTGCTGGAACTGGGGACTCCTACTGAGCTGTGACTCTCAGGTCCCCTTTCACCCTTCAGCCTTGCCCCTCTGCCAGGGTCAGCACAGTTTCTACACCTTGAAACTCAGACAGACCACATGCCCTGCACAGCAGTGACTGAGTTGGTTACTGTCACACACACACATTGGGTCGAATGTATCAGGGTGACGACATCACTGTAGCTCTGACCTAGGTATTAACAAGGGGGAAGTGAAAAAACTCCACTGAGGTCAGTGTCCTGTCATCACGTCACCGGACATGGACAGCCCTTGACACTGATCCAGCTCCCTCAGAGCAAGCAGAACCTCTGGCTCTCCTGATTTTATTTTCAATTTTTATGAAGTGTTAGTCAGATTTGAAGTGCTAGGCTGAGTGGGATTTATGAAGTGTCATGTATATGAACACTCACAGTGCAATCATCAATTGTGATGCCCCTCTAAGATCCTATCCTTAGATACCATCACCAAGTTAGCCTTTATCTATCTGTGGAGAGTCCTTGATACTGATCCAGCTCCCTCAGAACGAGCAGAACCTCTGACTCTCCTGTTTATATCTGTCAGCCAGGGTTCCCTGGTGTGGACCAGATGAACAGCCTCAATCAGGGAACTCACATTCTATGAGGTCCACCTGGCAGACATTGTTACAATCACAACAGGAAAGGTGTTATTTTATCAATTCACGGGATGAAAGCTGCCTAGGCCAGTATTTATTGCCCATCCCTAATAACCCACAAGGCAGTTGAGAGTCAACAACATTGCTGTGGGTCTGGAGTCACATGTAGGCCTGGAGTCACATGTAGGCCAGTTTTCTCCCCTAAAGGGGATTAGTGAACCAGATGGTCCAACAATTGATTCATGGTCATCATTGAACTTTTAATTCCAGATTTTTATCGAATTCAAATTCCACCTCCTGCCATGGTGGGATTTGAACCCAGGTCCCCAGAACATTACCTGGGTCTCTGGATTAACAATCCAGTGATAATACCACTAGGCCATTGCCTCCTCCATTACTTGCGAGTAATGATGATGGTAGTGGGTTGCGGGGGAGGGGGAGGGGGCAGGAGGAGGAGAACCTGGAGCTCCGTGTGGGAACCTTGTAGGTCTGCAGTCTATGTTCACATTGTATTGCCTCAGCGGTTTCCCCACCTGGTGGACCAGGCCTCCTCTCGTGAAAACTCAGCCTCAGTCAGAACCGATCCTTTTCCTTGCAGTGTCTGATCTCTGACCATGGAGGTCTTTCTCTGGGTTTCGGGAAATAGATGGGACAGGGAAGGTTTTATTTTGATGGGGTGGACTAAATACTCCTGTTTCTCCTGACCTTGTAGATGCTGAATCAATGGTGCAATAATTGAGATGACCGTGATTCAGGAGACCAGGGTGTAGAATCATTTTGGGTGGATTTGAGGAACAGTAAATGAAAGAAGTCACAAATGGGAGTGGTCTCTGGACCCACAAACAGAAACCACAACGTGGGCCAAGGTGTACAAGAGAAAACATTGGACACTCTTGATAAAATGGTTGGCAGTGAACATGGATGACTTTACTCTACATAGGAACTGGAAAAAAATCAGTTTGGCATTGGCACCCTAGAGAGGAGTTCACAAAATTATTTCAAAATAGTATCTTAGAGCAGGATATTCTGCAACTGGCCAGAGATGAGGCTATAGTAGGCTTGATAGTGTCATGTGACAGGAATGACTAATGACCTCAGAGTAAAGGCACCACTATGCAGCAACAATGCCAGCGTGATTGGATTTTACATCCCGTGTGAAAGAGAGAAGAGTGAGTCAAAGACTAGTATCTTAAACTTGAAAACAGGCAACTGTGTGGACACAAAAGGGGATGAAGGGGATAATCAATAGAGACACTGTGACTGACGTAGAGTCACAGAGATGTACAGCATGGAAACAGACCCTTTCAGTCCAACCTGTCCATGCTGATCAGATATCCCAACCCAATCTAGTCCCACCTGCCAGCACCCAGCCCATACCCCTCTAAACCCTTCCTGTTCATATACCCATCCAGATGCCTTTCAATTGCTGCAATTTTACCGGCCTCCACCACTTCCTCTGGTAGTTCATTTCATACACGCACCACCCTCTGCATGAAAAAGTTGCCCTTAGGCCCCTCTTAAATCTTTCCCTTCTCACCTACAACTATGCCCTCTAGGTTTGGATTCCTCTACACTAAGTAAACAGCTTTGGCTATTCACCCTATCCATACCCCTCATGATTTAATAAACCTCCATATGGTCACCCCTCAGCCTCCGACGCTCCAGGGAAAACAGCCCCAGCCTATTCAACCTCTCCCTATAGCTCAAACCCTCCAACAATGGCAACATCCTTGTAAATCTTTTCTGCACCCTTTCAAGTTTCACACCATCCTTTCTACAGCAGGGAGACCAGAACTGAACTCAGTATTAGAAAAGTGGCCTCACTTAATGTTCATTTAAGGAGATCTTTCAGATTAAGTAGATTCCTACTATAAAGAAAAATTCTAAAGGGTGGAGCCACCATCTATGGTCAACTAAGGAAGTTAAACAGAGCATCAGGCATAAGGATTAAGCTTATAATTGCACAGTGGCAAGTGGCATGTCAGATGATTAGTCAGAGTATAAAGCGCAGCACAAGGTGACTGAGAGGTTAATCAGGAGGAAGAAATTAGAGCAATAGAGGAAGCCAGCTAGGAATGTCAAAATAGACAGCAAGAGCTTCTGCAGGTATTTGAGAAGGAAAGCAGGAGTAATGTGAGGGCTGGTTCTCTACAGAGTGAGAATGAGTTGGTGGGGGAGGGATGTTAATAGTAGATAATAAGGATCTGGTAGATGGAATACAATGGGGAGAAATGCAAAGATTTTCACTTTAAGAATAAGAAGAGCAGAGCATTATTAAAATGGAAAACAACTGTGGACTCTTGAGGTGTAGAGGGATTGAAATGTCCTGGTGAGTCCCAAGCAGTTAGTATGCTAGCTTAGCATGTAATCAAGAAGGGTAATAGGATGTTATCCTTTATTTCAAGAGGAATTGAGCACAAACATAATCGTGTTTATGCTTCATTCCAGGACACTGGTTAGACTACTTCTTGAATACTAGGTACGGTTTTGGTCCCCTTATTTAAGGAAGGTTATAAATGCATTGGAGTTGGTTCAGACGGTTTTTTGTTGATAGAACGAAAGAGGAGAATTTTCTTCTCTCTGAGGATTTTAGAACTCTCTGCCTCAGGAAGCGGTGGAAGCGAGATGACTGAATATTTCCAAGGCAGAGCTAGTTGGCTTCCTGATGGGCAGGAGATCGAAGGTTACCAGGGCTCGATGATAATGTGGAATGCAGAACACAAACAGGTCAGCCATGATCGCACTACATGGGCAGCAGGCCCAAGGGGGCTGAATGGCCCACTTCTGCCTCATATGGTCATAAGAGAAACTCCACAAAGCTGTCCTTGCCTCGCTGTAGTTTATGATTTTCCTGAGACCGATGAAATTTGACCGGCTACTGAGTGAGCTGCAAATCCCGCCTCATTATCTATTTTAATTGCCAACCTTCCTCCAGGGGCGATGATTAGCTAACCATCTCCCCCCTCCCCACCGGCATTGGTACACCTCCATTAAACCTAAAAGTGGGCAGATTGCCTGGGGTGGGGTGATTCAGGTAGGGGTTTGGGGTTTGTAAGATTTTGACATCTGACCTGAACCAACATTTTGGGAGTTTTTTTTAGATTAGATTAGATTCCCTACAGTGTGGAAAAAGGCCCTTCGGCCCAACAAGTCCACACTGACCCGCCAAAGAGCAACCCACCCAGACCCATTCCCCTACATTTACCCCCAACTAATGCAATGGGTAATTTAGCATGGCCAATTCACCTGACCTGGATTGTGAGAGGAAACCGGAGCACCCAGAGGAAACACACACAGACACGGGGAGAATGTGCAAACTCCACACAGACAGTTACCCGAGGCTGGAATCGAACCCGGGCCCCTAGCACTGTGAGGTAGCAGTGCTAACCACTGAGCCACCATGCCACCCTAAAATTAAAACTCACCTTCGGATCACCAGACCCTGCTCACCTGTAGCATTCCACCGTCGGCTGCAGTACTGTTTATGGTCATGGACACCACGTTACAGCCAAGATGTGTGTGCACGGGAGAGAGTGCAGGAGTGATTTACAAGAATGGGCGAGAAACTTCAGTTGTGAGGACAGATGGAAGAAGTTGGGACTGTTCTCCTTGATGAGGAGACTGGATGGAGGTTTCCAAAATCATGAGGGGAGAACATGTTCCCACTCATTAAAAAATGTAGAGGGCGTTGATTTAAAGTGATCCACAAAAACACTGAGGAAAACTTTCCTTACTCAGCAAATAGTTGGCACATGGAATGAACTGCCGTGGAGGCAGATTCAACTGTGACACTCAAGAGATTAACATAATGTGCATGGGGAAAAGGCAGGAGATTGCCACTAGATAATGATGCTCATTTCACAAGCCAGTGGGGGCACAATGGGCCGAATAGCCCCATTATGAACCATGACATTTCAGTGAAAGGGGCCGCCTCAGTGTAGAACCTGTGATGGAGTCTGGATGGCTCATGGGGCAGTGAGTTCTCCCCACTCGGATGTTAAGACGCGCAGGGGAGTGGTTTCCCCAGATGATGTCCGATGGGCACAGAGTGAACATGTCCTTCAACCTTACCCTCCCATGGAGCTGAAAATGCAAACTATATTGTGCAAAGGGAGGCTCTTGAACCAGAGAGCAGTTAATTCTGCAACCCTCACATTGGGTTACCCATAGAGCAGTGAGAGTGTCAATGGAGGCAAGATGGCGCCAAAGATGGCCACTTCCATTCCGGCAGTAGTGGCGATGGGGACTCATACAAGCCATGACAGAGCACTTAACAAGAGGAGCTGTAGAGTTGGACACTTGCTTAAATTCTTAATTTTTCTGCCTTTATTTTTTTTTGGTTTATTTTCCTGTGTTTTAAGATGACGTTGGAGAGCATGACAATAAATACACCAAATAAAAACACAATTGCAGTCGATGCTATTTCCCTTACAATGCTGGGGAATCGGACAGGAGCAGGAAGGGGCAGTTACCTTGGCAACCACAACAATATCGGCAAACTGGGTCCTCATCTCCAGCTGTGCATCCTCCGTGAAAGACGCGTCTCCAGTTCTCTCCAGCAGCTCCCTGGCTTTCTCAATCAACCGGGAGAGAACGGCTGAGTGCTTCTCGATGTCGGCCAGCAGACTCTGGTGCCGCTCCAGCTGCAGGAGCTTGTCCTTCAGGTCGTTCTGCAGCTCCAGGCCCTGGCTCACTCCCTGCTCCGTCGTCTCCATCCACTGCTGGAGCTGCTTCTTAGTTTCCTGGAACCCGTTCCACTGCACCACTACCCATTCCAGCTGGCTGGAAGGCAAAGGAGCAACACATGGCACGGTTACCAATGGGACACTACTGATGGAGGAATAGCTCAAGGATAGATGCTATTCGTAATGAATTCCTAACATGCACAACAGGGATTGGTTACACAGTTGAGCAGGCCTGATTTTCTACAGACAGCGGATCCTCCTTTGCATTGGAAATGTGTCTATGGCAGGCCTTTCCAGTGTTATCCGTGTTTCCCAGACCTCAGACAGGACCATTGTCCTTTTTACAGAAAGAAACCTGATTTAACTCCAGGTAGATGGATGGGTTTTGAATGGACTAAGTCCTGTCAGTTCAAAGGGTGAGATAACAAGGACCCCCATCAATGATGAGGAATGGAGATCGTGAAGGTTAGATTAGATTAGATTACTTACAGTGTGGAAACAGGCCCTTTGGCCCAACAAGTTCACACCGACCCGCCGAAGCGCAACCCACCCATACCCCTACATATACCCCTTAGCATGGCCAATTCACCTGACCCGCACATCTTTGGACTGTGGGAGGAAACTGGAGCACCCGGAGGAAACCCACGCAGACACGGGGAGAACGTGCAAACTCCACACAGTCAGTCACCTGAGGCGGAAATTGAACCCAGGTCCCTGGCGCTGTGAGGCAGCAGTGCTAACCACTGCGCCACCGTGCCGCCCTAAGTGAGATTATATTCACTATACAAGACAGAAGTGTAAGTCACCATCATCCCAGAGTCTGTTCTCTCATTGGAGAGAGGGTCACCACGCCTGGGTGAAGGGTAAGCTTTAGAATTCAGGGCCTTGATTGGTGGACTTCAGCCGACACAGGGATTAAACCCTCCGTCGGCGAACCGTCTGCTCAGCTGTGCTGACCTTTGCCTGGTCACACGTTGAGCTCTTTAACCCGGCATTATCGGCCTCCCCTCATATTACCTCACAACATTAGATGCTGGCAATCCTGAAATACAGAGGGCGGGCTGGAGATCCTGATCAGGGATCCGAAAGGTGGAAACTGTGAGTTCAAAACTCACCAAGGTCAGCTGTGACCGATCTCATCATTTGAAGTCATAGAGATGTACAGCATGGATACAGACCCTTCGGTCCAACCCGTCCATGCCGACAATGATATCCCAACCCAATCTAGTCCCACCTGCCAGCACCCAGCTCATATCTCTCCAAATCCTTCCTATTCATATACCCATCCAAATGCCACTTAAATGTTGTAATTGTACCAGCCTCCACCACATCCTCTGGCAGCTCATTCCATATACGTACCACCCTCTCCTTGAAGGGGCACTGACTGAACGTTGGTTTGGAGATGGGTTTAGGTCGAGAAAGAGTTTTTTTTTGTTTGGACTTTAAACCTATCTCTGACCAAACATCTGAAGATTAAAATTCAGCTCATATTATCTGAATGTTTTACAGAATATGGAGGAGCTGGTGTTGGACTGGGGTGGACAAAGTTAAAAAAACCACACGACACCAGGTTATAGTCCAACAGGTTCATTTGGAAGCACCAGCTTTTGGAGGTGGGTTGGCCTGATGAAGGAGCAGCGCTCCGAAAGCTAGTGCTTCCAAATAAAGCTGTTGGACTATAACCTGGTGTCGTCTGGTATTTAACTTTATTTCACAGAAAATAGGCAACAAACTGCACCAGAAAATTCAGCAGATAATCAGGAAAATTAACTGTTACTTTTGCGACATAAAGCTGGTTTGGGACTTCAATGAGCGTGCCCACAGTTAGTTTGGAGTCAGGCTGTACCTGTGACAGTTCACGGAGCTACTGACGACCTTGGCCCAAGCCTCTTTCAGAGCCTGAAGCTGGTTCTGAATAGCCTCCCTTGCCTCCTGGTTACTGCTCTTCAGAGACTGTTCCCCTTTACCAAGCGCCATGTTCAGCTTCACCTCGCCTTCACCCTTCATCAGCAGGATCTCCTAGACAGGATAACACAACAAGTTCAAAACAAGTATAGTGTCCTTTTTTTTCCTTTTTTTTAACACTGACTGCACCGGGAGAGCCTGCGTTTGTTAAATCTCCCCACTGGCTGTGAGGGGGGAAAGACTGTACCATTCTGTTCCACAGTAAAGTCAGAAATACACACAGCAGGGTTTGGTGTGTGTGGATACAGAGTTGATGTTTCAGTATAATTTTACCTCAGAACGCAGAAGAAGGATCAAAAAGGGATGGATTTCAGTCCAACTTGTCCATGCTGACCAGGTATCCTAACTAAACTAGTCCACCACAATACTCCATAACCACATGATGAGGGAGCAGCGCTCTGAAAGCTAGTGCTTCCAATTAAACCTGTTGGACTTTAACCTGGTGTTGTGTGATTGTTAACTTTGTACACCCTTGTCCAACTCGGCACCTCCAAATCATAAATTAGTCCCATTTGCCTATGTTTGACCCATATCTCTCTAAACCTTCCCTATTCATGTACCTATCTTTTTCAACATTGTAACTGTACCAGCCCCCACCATTTCCTCTGGCAGCTCATTCCACACACGCACCACCCTCTGTATATAAATGTTGTTCTTCATGTCCCTTTTAAATCTTGCCCCTCTCACCTTCAACCTATGCACTCTAGTTTTGGACTCCCCTCCCCTGGGGAAAAGACCTTGGCTATTCACCCTATCCATGTCCCTGATGATTTTATAGGCCTCTATAAGGTCACCCCTCAGCCTCCAACCCTCCAGTGTAAAGAATCCCAGCCTTTCCAGCCTCTCCTTAAAATTTAAAACCTTCCAGTCCCGGCAACATCCTTTTTGCACTCTTTCCAGTTTAATAACATCCTTCCTGGTGCACTTGAGGTGTCGACTCTGTTACTCTCTCTATAGATGCTGCCAAATCTGCTGAGTTTCTCCAGCAATTTCTATGTCTGTTGCCCGTGGACAAACCTTTCCAGCAAGGTTTGACTTTCTGCCCCTCATATCCTGACAATCCTTCTGTCAGAAGAGATTTCTCTGGGAAATTGTCTTAATTTGTGCATTTAGTTACTGACTTGCCAACCAGCGACTTAACAAAAACCCATCATAATTGCAAACATTTCTATTAAATTTCCTTTGCACTTCAATCTTTACAGTAATGAATAATAGTCCCATTTCTTTCTTCATAACCAAAGTCTCTCATTTCTGGTGTCACCTTAATAAATATTTTCTTCACTTTTTCAATGACTTTAACATCGCTTCCGACCTGAGGGTACCCAAAACTGGACCTAATATCCCAACTGACCAACGACTGAATATGGCACCCTGAACAGTGTAACTGCTTTCATCTTCAAACATCTATATACTAATTGGTTTGCTTAGTATTCATATTCACAGGAAAGACACAGCTTCCACATGGTGAAGTCAAGGAGAGACACAAGGTTAGGTGCTATTCATCATGCACTCCCAACATGCATTGGGGTGCACAATAGGGTTTGGTTACACAGGTGAGCCGGCCTGATTTTCTATGGACAGCAGATCCCCCTTCACATTGGAAATGAGTCTGTGGCAGGCACTTAAAACCTTTTGAATGTTATTGGTATTTCCCAGACCTAGGACAGGACAAGGGAAGGTATTTCCTTTTATAGAAAAAAACTCGAGGACCATGGATGGTCGAATACTGTTTTTCATTCCTTCATGGGACGTACATGTCACCAGCTAGGCCACACATACTAGACTGCCTATGAGAATCATAGAATTACCTACTGTGTGGGTGCAGGCCATTCAGCCCATCAAATTCACACCAACCCTCCAAACAGCAACTCACCCGGACCCACTCCCCTACCCTATCCCCTGTAAACCTGCATTTCCCATGGCCAATCCACCCTAACCTGCACCTCCTGCGCATCACGGGCAATTTAGCATGACCAATCCACCTAACCCACTCATCCCTGAGCACCATGGGTAATTTAGCATGGCCAATTCATCTAACCTACACAACCCTGGACACCAGTGGCAATTTAGCATGGCCAATCCACCTGACCTGCACATCTTTGGAGGGTGGAAGGAAACTGGAGCACCTGGAGGAAATCCATACAGACACGGGGAGAATATGCAAACTTGACACAGACAGTTGTCTGAGGGCGGGATCGAACCTGGGTCCCTGGTGCTGTGAGGCAGCAGTGCTGACCACTGAGCCATCGTGGTGGTGCTGATGAGCCGCTCTTTTGAATAATACGTGGTGCTCATTACACAGAAGGTTGTGAAGGCCGAGTCACTCAAGGAAGAATTTGATCAATGTTTAGATACTAAAGGCATCATGGGATATGAAGAGAAAGCGGAAATATGGCGATGAGATAGAGGATCAGCCATGATAATTCAGGTTGGCATGGCATTCTCAAAGGACTGAACAGCATACTTTTGCTCTGATGTTTGATGTTTCGAACATTCTATCACTGCAGTCTACCTTACATTGGTACATTCACAGTGCTGATTGGAATGGTACTCCAGGATTTTGACCCAGCAGCAATGAAGGAACAGCGATATATGTCTTAGTCAGGGATGGTGTGTTGCTTGGAGGGGAACTTGCTGGTGGTGGTACTCCCATGTATCTGTTATTGTTGTCCTCCTGGATGGTACACGTCATGGGTTTGGTGGGTGTTGTAAGTGGTATATGTGACTCCAGTCAGACCCCAATGTGCTTGACTCTTAACTGCCCAGTGCAGTGGGCATTAACTGAAACATTATCTTCTGAAGGGAAATAAGGCGTGCACAACAAATGAATTGGTTTGCCAGCAATGCCCTCATTTTGAGGCTGAGTCAAGAGATGTGAGTTGACCCACATGCACACAGGTCGGGCAGCCCAGGGCAAGAAAACAAACCGACAAAGACAGAGTGGGGGAGTGTCAGTATTTTCAGTTCCTTGAGCAGCTCTGCCCAGGAAAGCTCCCGTTTGAAGAGGTGCAGGGGTAAATCTGAATCTGGTTACCCATGTCCATACCTCACCAGGATCTGGTTACCCATGTCCATATTGCACCAGGATCTGGTTACCCACGTCCATACCGCACCAGGATCTGGTTACCCACGTCCATACCTCACCAGGATCTGGTTACCCATGTCCATACCACAGCAAGATATGGTTACTCATGTCCATACCTCACCAGGATCTGGTTACCCATGTCCATACCACAGCTAGATATGGTTACCCATGTCCATACCGCACCAGGATCTGGTTACCCATGTCCATACCACAGCAGGATAAGGTTACCCATGTCCATATCACCAGGACCTGGTTACCTGTATCTCTACCACACCAGGATCTAATTAGCCATGTCCATAACCACACTACAATCTGGTTAGCCATAGCTCTACCACACCAGGATCTGATTACCTGTATCTACACAACATGTGGATCTGGTTATCTATATCAATATCTATACCTATATCTATATCAGAGAGGTTGTGAGGCAGAAGTGCTGAGCAGTCCGGGGAGTGGAAACAGCTTGGGAGGTTTTGGGATTTTGTTGGACAGCTTGAATGGGTGTGGCCAGCTCTCACAGACAAGGATTTCGGTTTTTCCAATAGCATCAGAAGCTTTAAAGATTAGATTAGATTACTTACAGTGTGGAAACAGGCCCTTCAGCCCAACAAGTCCACACTGACCCGCCGAAGCGCAGCCCACCCATACCCCTACATTTACCCCTTACCTAACACTACGGACAATTTAGCATGGCCAATTCACCTGACCTGCACATCTTTGGAGTGTGGGAGGAAACCGGGGCACCCGGAGGAAACCCACGCAGACACGGGGGGAACGTGCAAACTCCACACAGTCAGTCGCTTGAGTCGGGAATTGAACCCGGGTCTCTGGCGCTGTGAGGCAGCAGTGCTAACCACTGTGCCACCGTGCCACCCACAAGGCTTCAGGGTCTCAACAGAGTTGGCAGCTTCAGTAAATATAACTTTCTCTGAATTTTCTCTTAACATTTTTCCCTTCTGGTTGGGAGAACTGCATGTGAGAATCTGTGTCTGATTTTTTCATTTTCTCTCGGAGTGTGTTTATGGGATATTACCATATTGGAACAGTTAATTACCAATAGGTATTATATCTACTATTTGGTTAAGTTTTCCAATAGAGTTAAGTTATTCTAATGTCCTCTTTCTTTTGTTGCATTTTAACTACATTATTTAAATAAATTGTGTTTTGATTAATGTCAAGTAGTTTGACCAGTCACATTGCATCTGGAACAGACACTTCACATTTACCTTTAAAATAAAGTTAGGGTCTTGGCTTCCTTCTTAAAATATTTGAGGGGTCTGGTCTTGTCCATAATACCCGGATCTATCTGGCCAATCCCATCTGGATCTCACCTGGATCTGGCCAATCCTATCTGGATCTCATCTGGATCTGGCCAATCCTATCTGGATCTTATCTGGATCTGACTGACACAGCTAAATCTTGCCAATCCTATCTGGATCTCACCTGGATCTTGCCAATCCTATCTATCCCACACCTGGATCTGGCCAATCCTATCTGGATCTCATCTGGATCTGACTGACACAGCTAGATATGGCCAATCCTATCTGGATCTCATCTGGATCTGACTGACACAGCTAGATCTTGCCAATCCTATCTGGATCTCACCTGGATCTTGCCAATCCTATCTGGATCTCACCTGGATCTGGCCAATCCAATCTGGATCTGGATCTCATCTGGATCTGACTGACACAGCTAGATCTTACCAATCCTATCTGGATCTCATCTGGATCTTGCCAATCCTATCTATCCCACACCTGGATCTGGCCAATCCTATCTGGATCTCAGCTGGAACTGTCTGACACACCTGGATCTGGCCAATCCTATCTGGATCTCACCTGGATCTGTCTGACACACCTGGATCTTTCCAATCCTATCTGGATCTCACCTGGATCTTGCCAATCCTATCTATCCCACACCTGGATCTGGCCAATCCTATCTGGATCTCATCTGGATCTGACTGACACAGCTAGATCTTACCAATCCTATCTGGATCTCACCTGGATCTTGCCAATCCTATCTATCCCACACCTGGATCTGGCCAATCCTATCTGGATCTCAGCTGGAACTGACTGACACACCTGGATCTTTCCAATCCTATCTGGATCTCACCTGGATCTGAAGCAGCTGTTTTTCCAGTGTGGCCTTGCTGCCCATAGTGCTGTCGATGGCTGTGATTCTGCTCTGGACCTCTCTGAGCCAGGCCCAGGTGCTCTGCAGTGTTTCCTCGAAGACCTGGTGCTCCTGTAGCCCCAGCTGGCCGGCTCTCAGCTTCTCCTTCACCGTCTTGGCCAGCTGCTGGTGCCGGGCTAGCAGCTGGGAGGCAGGCCGAGTGGCCCCTCCGTCTCCGTAGCCCAGCTCGTTCAGAGTCTGCGCCTTCTGGCAGAGGCTGTCGAAAGCGTCCCTGTGTGGGCAAAGAGGAAAATTAGGCGCCAAAGCGACGGCATCTCACAGGACGGACGGCGCCTTTGATGGGTGGGGATGATCCTGAGGTAGGTGGAAATGTGTTGTGGTGATGCAGCTTCGCGTGACTCGGCTGCCACCTGTCACAGAAACATCTCAATCCTGGACAGGCACCGCAGCTCTGGGGTTTACCACCATCCCTGTCCCTCTGACTCCCTCCCCAAGACCAACTCCAGGCCTCACCCAGACCCATACCCCCCTACCCTATCCTCGAGAGGCCTGTGGGCCTCTCTCCCTCACTTTGCTGCTCCTGCTTTCCGGGACTCAGTCCTGCTCCCTCTATGGGCTCAGGCCTCTCTTTCAGGGTTCAGGGAAGCCAACAAGGAGACCTGAGCACCAGCTATGGGAAACCTCCACCAGGAATTTCCCTGGCAGAGGCCTCCGGGCCTATCTGCTGCACTACCCCACCCACCCAACCTCTCCATTGGTGGCCCTATCTGAGGACCACTGGTTCTGGAGCCCCCACCCCGGGCAGGGAGGCTGGTGACCTTTTGGGTCGGGGGGGGGGTGCACATTTCCAAAATGGTGGCACACCATGATCCAAAAAACAAACAATTTGACAGGGACTGGACTCTCAGCATGAAGAGGGCGTCACTCCAGCTGACCCACTGCAGCTAAGGGACGTCCATCCCGTTGTCCCGTTGATGGGCGTAGATCCTCTCTGGCTCCGAAACCCCCTTGGGCTCCTACTCGGGCACTGTCTCCACTAGGTTGTCAGTCTCTGAATGTGGCAGAAGATGTTGCCAGCGGGGAAGAAGACTGCCCCAAATTTAGGACCTCAGTCACTTCAGTGGACAGCCCGCCCTCCAACCTTCCTGCCGGTCAACACTTAGGAGAGTCCCAGCTGCTGGGAATGCATCCGGGAGCAATGACTCCCTGCTGTTTTCCGAGACTATCCCTCAGGCTTCCCCGATCGCCACTCCAGGACTGGGTAAAAGCAGCCTTATCTGTCCTTTTAAAACCCGTTTGTTCGACCAGGCCATAATCCTGACCAAAGCTTTCCCATTCCATCTTCAACGTTCTGCGGATGCGTGTCACTGTTATTTCAGAACGAAGACTTCCCTTACTTTAGGCTCACGGGACACATCCAGAATCAAAATTCAATATTTGTGAACTTGAATCTAAAGATGCAGGGACAAGATGGGATCCAACACATTCAGTGTTTTGCACTTAGTGAGAGATTTGAGGCTATCCATTGATTTAGCAAACACATTGCCATCTCCACAGTGAAGGAATGGTGGCTCTGTAAGCCTATTTAATTTTATTCACAGGACTAATTGCCCCTTTAATGGGCTATTACAGAGGACAACAGACTCCCCTCCCTCATTGAACCAATTGGGTTTTTATGACAATCTGGTCATATGAGATATTTTCTTAATTCTGGAATGTTATCGAGTTTGTATTTGCTATGGTGGGACTCGAATGCATGTCCCACAGCATTAGACTGGCCTTCTGGACTAACCCCGAGACACTACCATGACATCATCGCCTCTCCACTCTGTGTAATCAAACACAAGAAGGCAGAATGATCAGGCTGCTCAGTGCTGGGGTCAGGCCGGGAGGGAACTTGTTTCAACAAACACAGCATTCTGGGCTGACAGCACGGAATCCCGTTGGTGTGGAAGCAGGTCATTCAGCCCATCAGATTGACACCGATCTTCCAAAGAGCATCGCACCCAGCGCCATGCTCACTACCCTATCCTTGCACACTATGGGGCAATTTAGCATGGCCAATCCACTCTAACCTGCACATCTTTGGACTGTGGGAGGAAACTGGAGCACTCGAAGGAAACCCACACTGACACAGGGAGAATGTGCAAGGGGAGAACCCACACATACTGTCGCCCGAGGCTGGAATCGAACTTGGGTCCCTGCTGCTGTCAGGCAGCAGTGCTAACTACTGGGCCACTGTAATTAGGGACTACACAATCTCTCTTCTAGTTTCGGAAGAAGGTATTGACCTAACGTTGCTACCTTGATTGAATAACTCTTTCAAAAAGCCAGCACAGGCTTAATGGAAGCTCTTATATGATTCCTGAAGTGACCAGGCTCACTGGAGTGTTAGAAATTTGAAACCAGGGAAGAGAATAGAAGGGATGGTCACATCTGGTGGGCGAACTAGAAAAAATGCAGAACAAACAGCTCCAGATCGAAGCCTGTTTAATTTTCAGTCACACACATTGCTGTAAATTTGATGATCATGTTTCCGGCCAAAGTTGAAATTCCCACATGTGCCAAAAAAACAAAGGTGAACATTATCCAAGTTCCCACAGTTGGCCGGGTTACTGGGCTGAGATACCAGATACAGTGAGCCCTACATGTCCTGAATGACCTTACACCGGGAGAGAGAGAGAAAGAGACCTGTGTTCATGGTCACAGAGAATCACCGTGACTGGAAGTTCCTTGGGGCTCGACTGGATGACCATGCTATCTTCTGTCATGCCTCTTCACTCTCTACAGAAACTCTGCTGCACTGCTGTGTTTGCCCTGAGTCAAACAAGTGACTCTATTTTCTTATAAAAAAAACACCCAAAGAGCTGCAGATGCCGGAAATCAAGGCACAAAAAAAAACAGAAACTGCTGGGAAAAACTCAGCAGGTCTGACAGCATCTGGTCAGAGAAAGCAGAGCTAACGTTTCAGGTCCAGGGACCTTTTCCACAACTGGTAACATAAAGTCACAGAGATTTACAACATGGAAACTGGTCCTTCAGTCCAACCCGTCCATGCCAACCAGATATCCCAATCTAATCTAGTCCCATTTGCCAGCACTTGGCCCATATCCCTTAAACCCTTCCTATTCATATACCCATCCAGACGCCTTTTAAATGTTATAATTGTACCAGCCTCCACCACTTCCTCTGGCAGCTCATTCCACACACGCACCACCCTCTGCGTGAATAAGTTGCCTCTTTAGGTCTCTTTTATATCTTTCCCCTCTCACCCTAAACCCAGGTAACAAGTTGCCTGGATACCTGTTTCTCACAGTATACTGTCAATGGACAGTATTTATTGGAGGTTAATGGAGTTCCACAATATCTGCTCCCTGTTGGGAAAGGGTGATGGCCTCATAGTATTATCGTTGGACCTGAACAGTCAGGTCACGTACTGAGGACCTGGGTCCGAATCCCACCAAGGTGGTGGAAGTTGAATTCAATTTTTTAAAATCTGGAATCACGTGTCGAAGGATGAACAATTGTTGGGGGAAATCCCACCTGGTTCACTGATGGTCTTTAGGGAAGGAAATCTGCTGTCCATACCCCCGGTCTAACCTATATCTGATTCCAGACACACCGCAAAATGGCTGAATCTAAACTGTCCTCAAGGCTTACAATAAATGCTGGCCTATCCAGCAACACCCTTATCCCATGAATAAAGGAATAAAGATGGCAGGGGATGACACACACTTGAGAGCTACTGAGAGCCTTGGGGAAGGGCCCGAAGTATTACTTGGTTCTCAGGCATTTAGAATGGCCACCGTTTGGATTGAGGACCCCAGGTACGAAGCCCCAGCCAATCAGAAGTTGGCAGCAACCAGCAAAGCGGCCACCAGAGACCCAGGATGACAAGGTGCCCAGGTCACAGTGAGTAAGGATTGGATGAGGGTACGTTTCAAGAGGGTTGAATGCCAGGGTAAGGAGTTGGCGCTCAGTGGGGACCATCCTATTGTTGGGTACCTCAATCAGGAACTGCGTCCCTTCGTATGAGGGGACCTCGAACCCGGGAGCCCACAGGAAAACCTCTAGGTCTGCTTTTGTGCTTTCTGAGCAGCAACTGCGTCACCTGCTTGAATACCAACAGCATTAATCCACCATAAAAGGGCTTCAAATTGGTGATGGGAAAGTACAGGCATGATGGGCCAAAAGATCTCCTTTTGTGCCATGATCATATGACAAGGAGGCGGCCCGTGAGCCTGATGTAATCAGGGAGGGGGAGGCATTAGAATCATCACCCACAACCCCCCAAACTGATTACATACCTCTCACTCCAAACTGATTAAAACCACCCCCTCCAAACTGATTAAATACCCTCCCTCTCCAAACTGATTACATACCTCTCACTCCAAACTGATTAAAACCACCCCCTCCAAACTGATTAAATATCCTCCCTCTCCAAACTGATTAAATCCCACCCCCTCCAAACTGATTAAATACCCTCCCTCTCCAAACTGATTACATACCTCTCACTCCAAACTGATTAAATCCCACTCCCTCCAAACTGATTAAATCCCACTCTCTCCAAACTGATTAAATACCACCCCCTCCAAACTGATTAAATACCCTCCCTCTCCAAACTGATTACATACCTCTCACTCCAAACTGATTAAAACCACCCCCTCCAAACTGATTAAATATCCTCCCTCTCCAAACTGATTAAATCCCACCCCCTCCAAACTGATTAAATACCCTCCCTCTCCAAACTGATTACATACCTCTCACTCCAAACTGATTAAATCCCACTCCCTCCAAACTGATTAAATCCCACTCTCTCCAAACTGATTAAATACCACCCCCTCCAAACTGATTAAATACCCTCCCTCTCCAAACTGATTAAATACCACCCCCTCCAAACTGATTAAATACCCTCCCTCTCCAAACTGATTAAATCCCACTCCCTCCAAACTGATTAAATCCCACTCCCTCCAAACCGACCTCAGGGGACAGCCTTCATTGCTGTACTGTGGCTTCTACAATACTAAAGAGACAAAGCATCACTTGGTCTTTTCACTCGTCACACTAACCAAGTTACCTACCTGTGTCCTTGAATCTCCTCATAGAAATCTTCCATCCTCTCCACCTCCACCTGCATCTTGGGAATGTTCTTGGTGTTCTCTCCGATGGACTCTGTGGCCATTCGACCTTCTGCTTGCTGCAGCCACGCACTCAGCTTCTTGTGAAGGCTTTCGAAGCTGCCACAGACATCATTGGGACACAAGACGATGACGGGCAGCACGGAACAACACAGAGTACACACACTAGTGCCGAAGCAGGGAATACTGATCAATATCCCCACTGTGTGCAGTTCCCTACAGCGAGATGCTAGGGCAGGCTTTCCCATGGTCTGTGAGCCACACTCGTTGGGTTCTGAGTTCACGTTAAGAAATTAAAAAACTTATACCTGTGCAACACCTATTGTGGTATTTTTAATGAACCTATTCAGAGTCACCTCTATAGCAGGTGGGACCTGAACCCAGGGTCTTTGGGAGTAGAGGTACCACCATGCCTCAAGAACCCTATAGCATCCTTAGCATCTTGGCTGAGACTAACTTACTGAACTCTTACGGAGGGATTTCAACCACTGACTCCCTGGTTTTACCCCAGCCCAGTGACTGCTCCCGCGACACCACCTCCTCCCTCTATCATGATCTTACAAACCCCTTTTTATAATCGTTTCACCCTGTCATCGCTATTGTAATGTCAGCACTGAGTTCATGTTCAGATAGTCGCTTTTCAGAGGTGGGGTGGGGGATGAATGGGAGAACTCTGCTTCTGGTAGTGCCATGGGATTCTGAGGGGGCGCAGACAGGTCTTTAACTCCTCGGAGAGATGGCGGCTTTGCATTCCCTCAGCACTGCCCTCAACGGGGTGATGTTCCCAAACCTCAGGACAGCGTGGGGGCTTGAACTTACAACCTTCTGGACTTCAAGGTGAAGATCTGTGGCCTAGCTGCTACCTTACAGGGCTTTAATACCCGACCGAGTGCTTTGTTGACAATTACCTGGTCAGCTCTTCTGCATAGTCTGCCAGAGTCTTCCTGCTCTGTTGGCACTGATTGAGGAAGCTCTCCCATTCCTGTTGGCTGTTTGCCAGCTGCTGTTGAACCTGCGAGGCACTGGGTTTGGGCAAATGCGGCGCGAGTTTGTTTCCTTCAGCCACTGCAGCATCCAGCTTGTTCTGCCCGACACTGGCCCTGGTCAGAAATTCCTGTGGGCGACAATACAAGTACCAGACCAGCCCGTGAGTGAAACGCGTTCTGATCGAGCTCGTAAACATAGCTAATGAAAAGGAGACCGGCTGCATAACATCTGGACTTTACCCTGGCCCCTGATGTCAGAGCAACACTGCTTTTGCCAACCTACCCTTGTGCAGGGCCAGGGTACGGTCTATAAAATTTCAGCCGACGACTGAGTGAATGAGAATTACACTTCCCCCACCAAGGAGAAAACTCAAAAAGTTGAAGGTAGCGACTTTGGCTCAATACAGGAAGTTTAGAACTCTTTCCCTGTCCCTTATATCCTGTGCTATGCCTCCCACTACCCTTCCCACTACACCTCGCCTCCATTAACACTTACTCGATACCTAATGTCTGGAACAGGTAGCTACAGCAGAGGCGGAAGGGGATACTGCAGATGCTGGAGATTAGAGTCAAGATTAGACTGGTGCTGGAAAAGCACAGCAGGTCAGGCAGCATCCGAGGAGCAGGAAAATCGATGTTTCAGGCTAAAGCCCTTCATCAGGAATCTGCATAAGGCAGAGATCTGCTTAGCTCCCAGGGAGTCCCAGTCAAAGTGGCAAATACAGCCAGGGCAAAGCTGAAGAACATAACAGAGGTGGAACGGACGCTGAAAGGTGGGAGGGATGCTGTCATCGTGACCTCCCTCAGTATTGGCTGGAAATAATTGGCCAGCAGCAAAATATGATTCAGCGCCACCCAAAGGGCATCAGAATCCTCCCTGCCTAAGGACACTGTGGGTCCACCTGCAACACTGCAGCAATTTAAGAAGGCACGTTAAATGGCACCCAAGGATGGGCAACAAATGCTGACCCGCCCAGCAATGCCCACATCCAACAAGTGAATAAGGAAAAGAAATGTCCGAATCAAAGCGGGAAGCAAGAATGGACAGGGGTAGCAGCATTACCTTGAGCTCAACATGCACTTGGTGATGTGAATATTGAGGACTAATTGACAGACAAAACTAGGTGAAAGTGAGGATTACAGATGCTGGAGATCAGAGTCAAAATTAGAGTGGTGCTGGAAAAGCACAGCAGGTCAGGCAGCATCCAAGGAGCAGGAAAACCGACCTGATGAAGGGCTTTTGCTCAAAATGTCGATTTTTCTGCAGACAAGACTCACTGTTTCAATCTTCTCTCTGGCACATTAACCTACAATTTTACTGAAATTGTGGTTTGTATAAACAGTCCAGAGCGACAGTCAGTACACTGGAGGCTCACACACCTCGAGTTTCTGCAGTTTCTCCTCGATGAGATGTGCATCCCCTGACAGGTCATCACATTCCCTCACTGACGCCCGTGCATCACACAGCCACTGCTGAAACTCCTGTAAGAACCCTGCCAAATAATAAAAGACAGAAATGAATAAGTGTTCCCGTTACATGTACCATCAATAATGTCGGGCCAAGCTGTCCAGAAACAGCAGCGTCAATTACAGTAAGACATTCACACTCCACTCTACAGCAGAAAACATTTCAACATTCAGAACCCAGTGTGTAATATCGTCAGGGAGCAATACACCAAAACACGACACATTGAATGAATGCACTAAACATTAACACTGAAGGTGATTAACACTGAGGGAGAGTAACAAAAAGGAACACAGTGAGAAAGCAACACTGAGGGACTGAGACAAACAGCAACATTGAGGGAGAGTAATAATTTAATTAGATTAGATTACTTACAGTGTGGAAACAGGCCCTTCAGCCCAACAAGTCCACACTGACCCATGACCCACCCATACCCCTAACCTAACACTACGGGCAATTTAGCATGGCCAATTCACCTGACCTGCACATCTTTGGACTGTGGGAGAAAACCAGAGCACCCGGAGGAAACCCACGCAGACACGGGGAGAATATGCAAACTCCACACAGTCAGTTGCCTGAGGCGGGAATTGAACCCGGGTCTCTGGAGCTATGAGGCAGCAGTGCTAACCACTGTGCCACCGTGCCACCCAAAGTGCTGTGTAAGGCAACAGGGAACAGCCCACCCCATCAACTGAATGTAGATAAGCGGTTGTTTGCAAAGCAGATTAAGGACACACAAGGAAGAGTCAGACACCCCAGATGGGACCTGAACCCACAATCCCTGGCTTAGGAGGCCAGTGCCTTATCCATTAGGGCACTGGAGCTGCCAATAAATGCTAATACTGAGGATGAGTAACAAAAGGTTACCACTTAGGGTGAGTAACATTGAGGGAGAGTAACAAACAGAAAAACTGAGAGTAACAAGAAGTTCCATGGAAGTGACTAACACTGAGGGAGAGTAATAAGTCAAAAGGTTGTGTCTTCAAATCCGATTCTGTGCAGTACTGAGGGAATGCTGCATTGTCAAAGATGCTGCCTTTTTGCCTGAGACATTAATCCCATGGTCATTCCTGCCCTTTCAAGCGGGTGTAAAAGATTAGATGGCATGACAGCTCAGCTTCCACAATCCCTCAATCAACACGACCAAAATAAGCCAGCATATCTGATCATGATGACACCACCGTGAATGGGAGGTTATTGTGTGTAAATTGGTTGCTCTACTTCCTCATTCACAAGAGGAAGGACACTTCAAAAGGGCTGGACTTTGCACACCTTAGACTACACTTCCTGCCAGACCATTGGGTGATGGATGGTAGGGAGCTGGCTTCATTTACCAAATGCCATTTGACTTCAGGAAATATTCAAATTCCCTGCTGTTTCAGTTTTGCCAGGACAGAATCTTTTTACATCCACAGTCTGATATTGTCAGCGGTGACTGGATATCCAGAAAATTTAAAACCATTGCAGACTCTTCCAGTGCTAGTACCCCCTGGTGGTGTATCTGCCAGCAGCAGGCAGCTCAAGGCATCTGCATCAAAACACATTACTGCGGATGCTGGAACCTGAAACCAAAAGAGAAAATGCTGGAAAATCTCAGCAGGTCTGGCAGCATCTGTAAAGAGCTGACGTTTTGAGTCTACCTGACCCTTTGTCAAAGTTTCAGTTAGACTCAAAACGTCAGCTCTTTTCTCTCCTTACAGATGCTACCAGACCTGCTGAGATTTTCCAGTATTTTCTGTTTAGGTTTTAAGGCATCTGTATTTGCTACTTGACCTTCTGGATGGTGGTCCAACTTGTGTTTGTACGCACGCAGAGTCCACCACTGAAATTGGCCTGAAGCTCTGTTTTCTTTGAACAGCCCTAGCTGGGGTTTGTGGTCTGATCTTATTACAAATTTACATCTGTAAAGGTATTGGTGGAACCTTCTCACACCAAAGATGACCGCCAAACCTTCCTTCTCCATCTGGGCATATTTGCACTCTGCGTCAGCCAAAGTCTGGGATGCATATGCTACTGAGCGTTCCTCTCCATTGGGCCATCTGTGAGTCAAAGCTACCCCGTTACCTTACAGAGAGACATTGCATGTCAGCACCAGATCATGCTTGGGAACATAGTGTGCCAACACCTCAGACAATAGGTAGCTGTGTCTTCACTTCCCTAAAGGCCACAAGACCATTTCCAAGGCTGACTCTTTCTCAATAGCAAGCGTAAGGGGGTCAGGATGGAGACAGCTTATGTATGTACTTTCCATGATAATTCACCAGTTCAAGGAAAGGGCCTAAACTCCCAGACTTGGGAACTGGGGCATTTTTGATCATCCTCTCTTTATCTTTCAATGAGCGTAACACAGTCATGTCGACTCAGTATCCCACTCTCGTTGCCACTGAAATAATATGGGCCAAATGCTGGCCAATGGGACTACAATAATTTAGGATATCTGGTGGGCATAGACGGGATGGACCAAAGGGTCTGTTTCCATGCTGTACAGCTCTATGACTATGATTCCACAGGTATCCCATCACTATGTCACCCTTTATTTACATATTCCTGGTAATAGACACTGGCCCAGCTTGTTCCGAGCCAGCTCTCAGAGTGAACAGAACCTCTGACACTCCTGTTGATATCTGTCAGCCAGGGCTCCCTGATTGGACCAGGTTAACAACACTGGTCGGGCAACTCAGAGTCTATGAGGTCCACCTGGCTCAGCTGGAAAAGCACAGCCAGTCAGGCAGCATCCGAGGAGCAGGAGAGTCAACGTTTCGGGAATGATGAAGGGCTTATGCCTGAAATGTCGATTCTCCTGCTTCTCGGATGTTACCTGACCTGCTGTGCTTTTCCAGCACCAGACTTTTCGACTCTGATCTCCAGCATCTGCAGTCCTCACTTCCTCCTGGCTGAACTCGTTACAATCATAACAGGAGGAATGGACTGAATGGCCACCTTCTGAACGGGCTGGATCGTCCTCTGTGATTCCATCACTTGAAGGGAGATCTTGAGAAATAGACGAGGAATAAAGGAATTAAAGCCCTAGAGAGGGTGGGATGAGTAAGGGTGGGCTGGCATAAACACCAGCAGAGACCAGTTGGGCCGAATGGTCTCCTTCTGTGTAATACACTCGAATGGAGATTTCTGCTCACCAGTGAAATGCTCTTCCAGTGCGTCCTGGAGCCTGGCTTGTGTTTTGGAGGAGAGTTGGTTGACGCTTTCGTACTGTTTGATCAGCTCAGTGAGCCCGCTGCCCAAGCCTCCCAGCTCCGTCGAGTGGTACTTGCGGCAGAAGCTGTTCAGGTTCTCTCGGGCCGTGTCGATGCTGCTCTGCTGATTAACCAGCTCCAGGTCCAGCTCCTGAAACGAGCAGACAGGATCGTGGGCTTGGCATCGGGGAGGGGGCCTGGAACGCAGCGAGACATTACAAACCCTCCCCCCCACCCCCAACCCGCCTCCTCATCTCCCTCCGTACCTTCACTCTCCTCAGGTCCTCAGCATCATGGCCCTCAGCGCAGGTGGACAGCGATCGCTCCACCGAGTGTAACCAGTCAGTGAGGTTCTCGATGTAGTTCTCCATCTGGCTCTTCTTGGCACTGAAATCTTTCAGCGTCTCTCTGGCTGCCTCGGACACCCCATGAGCATGTTCCAGCTTCCTCCGCGATTCAGCTTCCACTGCCTGTGGGTACAGGAGCACGATTAACCGGAATATTCGGGCTGACATAGCAACAAAAGGTAGGAGACCCTTCCCAGCCTACCTCAACTCATTCACCCAGCTTGTTTCCACGTGCCCTGACACCCCCCCGACTCCCTCGCGAAAGATCCCAGTCCCATTGATACTCAGCCATATGAAGTCCCGCCTGGTATCCGTCTGCTCTGTGTGAAGAGGTGCTCCAACATTACAACAGCAACTGCACTTCATTGGCAGTCCCAGGCGCTACATGAAGTCTCTTTCCTGACTTCACCCCCTGGGTGGTCCAGCTGTAGTTCTAAATCATACCTTTTCATTTCACTCTATCTAACTGACCCAATCCTTCTGCCCTTTGTAGGCAGAAGTGGGTATCGCAGATGCTGGAGATTAGAGTCAAGATTAGAGCGGTGCTGGAAAAGCACAATAGGTCAGGCAGCATCCGAGGAGCAGGAGAATCAGGAATTGAAGGGCTTTTGCCTGAAACGTCGATTCTCCTGCTCCTCAGATGCTGCCTGACCTGCTGTGCTTTTCCAGCCCCGCTCTAATCTTCACTTTAAACACCACCGTCTCCATCAACCATCATTTAACGGTTTTGTCATTTTGAGCCCAGGGAGGAGTAAAGGTGTAAAGATTATCAGTGAGGACTTGTAGAAAATGAGGAGCCTCAAGGACACTGGGTCAGTGGCAGCAAAAAATGGAAGGAGAGAAATGGATGAGGTTGGGACACCAATGGGATTTGTGAGTGACGAGAAAGGACGAGGCCAGGAGAAAATGATTAGAGTGCAGAACAGACATGTCGCTGTGAAAATGAGGGACAGAAATGGCAAGATTAGGGAAGCATGGGTGACAGGTGAAATTGTGAGATTAGCTAAAAGGAAAAAGGAAGCATACACAAGGTCTAGGCAATTGAAAACAAATGAAGCTTTGGAAGAATATCGGGAAAACAGGACCAATCTGAAACGAGAAATTAAGAGGGCGAAAAGGGGTCATAAAATATCTTTTGCAAACAGGGTTAAGGAAATTCCCAAAGCCTTTTATTTGTATATAAGAAGCAAGAGAGTAATTAGAGAATGAGTTGACCCACTCAGGGACAAAGGAGGGAAGTTATGCGTAGAGTCAGAGAAAATGGGTGAGATTCTTAATGAGTACTTTGCATCGGTGTTCACTGAGGAAAAGGACATGTTGAGGTTAGGGATAGATGTTTGATAACTCTAGGTCAAGTCGGCATAAGGAGGGAGGATGTGTTGGGTATTCTAAAAGGCATTAAGGTGGACAAGTCCCCAGGTTACTGAGGAAAGTGAGAGTGGGGTCCTAACAGATATCTTTGCAGCATTCTTGAGCATGGGTGAGGTCCTGGAGGACTAGAGAATTGCTAATGTTGTCCCCTTGTTTAAGAAGGGTAGTAGGGAGAATCCAGATAAATATGGACCGGTGAGCCTGACATCAGTGACTGGGAAGCTACTGGAGAAGATACTGAGGGTTAGAATCTATTAACATTTGGAAGAAAATGTGCTTATCAGTGATAGGCAGCATGGTTTTGTGCAGGGAAAGTCATGTCTTTCCAACTTAATAGATTTCTTTGAGGAAGTGACAAAGTTGATTGATGAGGGGAGGGTTGTAGATGCCATATACATGGACTTCAGTTGGCATTTGATAAGGTTCTGCATGGTATACTGATGGAGAAGGTGAAGTTGCATGGGGTTCAGGGTGTATTAGCTAGATGGATAGAGAATTGGCTGGGAAGCAGGAGACAGAGAGTAGTCGTGGAAGGGAGTTTCTCAAAATGGAGAACTGTGACCAGTAGTGTTATACAGGGATCCATGTTGGGACCACTGTTGTTTGTGATATACATAAATGATCTGGAGGAAGGTGTAGGTGGTCTGATTAGCAAGTTTGCTCATGATACTAAGATTGGTGAAGTAGCAGATAGTGAAGGGAACTGTCAGAGAATACAACGGAATATAGATAGATTGGAGAGTTGGATAGAGAAATGGCAGATGGAGTTCAATCTAGGTAAATGCGAGGTGATACATTTTGGAAGATCTAATTCAAGAGTGAACTGTTTGGTAAATGGAAAAGCCCTGGGGAAAATTGATGTACAGAGAGAGAGCTGGGTGTTCAGGTCCATTGTACCCTGAAGGTGGCAACACAAGTCAGTAGTCAAGAAGGCATAAAGCATGCTTTCCTACATGGGACTAGGTATTTAGTACAAGACTTGTCAGGTCATATTAGTTATATAAGACTTTGGTTTAGCCACATTTGGAATACTGCGTACAGTTCTGGTCGCCACATTACCAAAAGGATGTGGATGCTTTGGAGAGGGCGCAGAAGAGGTTCACCTGGATGTTGCCTGGTATGGAGGGCGCTAAGAAGAGCGGTTGAGTAGGTTAGGATTATTTTTATTGGAAAGATGGAGGTTCAGAGGGGACCTGATTGAGGTCTACAAAATCATGAGAGATATAGACAGGGTGGATAGCAAGAAGCTTTTTTCCCAGAGTGGGGGACTCAATTACTAGGGGTCACAAGTTTAAGGTGAGAGGGGAAAAGTTTAAGGGAAATATGGGTGGAAAGTTCTTTGCAACAGAGAGCGGTGGATGCTTGGAACACATTGCCAGTGGAGATGGTAGAGACGGGCATGATTAGCATAATTTAACATGCATCTATACATGAATGGGCAGGGAGCAATGGGATACAGATCCTTAGAAAGTAGGTGACAGGTTTAGATAGAGGATCAGTGCAGGCTTGGAGGGCAAAAGGGCCTGTTCCTGTGCTGTAATTATCTTTATTCTTTGTTCTTTGATCTTTGAACACATCACAGGATCAGAGAAGAATCTGGTAGTCTCCAATAAAGTAATCAAGAAGTGTTTGAAATGGTAAGATTATTTGTCACCAAGGAAGAGAAGGATAGTAGTGGGGGTGAGTGATGGAGGAGAATCTGTCAAGGTGAAGAACAAGAGGAACACCTAAGGGCAGATTGAAGGATGTGGGAACAAGAGACTTCAAGGCAACGGGATTGTGTGAGAAATGGGTTACTGACAGGTGGAGATGGTGAAGGGTGATCAATGCACATTGTGGTGACTACAAATAAGTAGGAGAAACACAAGGGAATACAATCACTTCAATTGGATTATACTTGTATGCATGTATGTGTGTGTGTTTATATACATGTATGTGTATGTATGTGTGCATGTATACATGAGTGTATATGTATGTGTGTGTATGTAAATATATGTATGTGTGAGTGTATAACATGAGATTTGAACACATAGCCCAAAGATCTTGAAGCAGAGAGCTTTATTCCACAGGCCATTACAAACATAAAGGGAAATGAAAGTTAAACAAGGATGACACAATATTTAGATGGAATTAAAGCCCGTGGCTTACATTTGGTTGGGGAAATAATTTGTGTATTCTCTCAACACTGCCACATGTTGCTGGAGACAGAGGGATAATAGCTCAAACTGCCCAGCCCGTAGTCCTCCCTCACCAGCGCCACCTGCTGCTGGAGATTCCATCACAGGCACCTGAGTCAAATCTCCTCCTGTCAGAGACACCGACTGCTGTGAATAATGGGATCTGACTACAGCCATGAATGTGACAAAATTCCTACCTTCACATGAAGCAAGACCCATTAAACGTATCAAACAGCTTTCAAATTCCTCCATGATTACTTAATTCAAGGCGAGAAAACTTAACATTTCAACATTAAAGTCCAGGCAGTGCAGTTCATAGAACACATGCAAAAGTAGGAGGGAAATATGCGGAAAGCTTTCGATTACCTGCAGTACGGGTGGTGGCTCCTGACATTTGAATATCTCCATCAGCTCGCAGACTTTAGAATGTAGGGTCTTGAGATTCTCCCCTTTAGCTTTGAGGTCAGACTGCAAGTCAGTAACAAGATGAAAGCATCAGTGAATGAATGGTCAGATCAACTCAATGGAAAATTTAACGTAGTTTGAGCTGAAATGTTCTTTAAAGGATATTAATCAAAAAAGGAGAATGGAGTCGAAATAATGGACTTCAAAAGAGCAGAGTTCAGGGAGATGCAAACTCAGTTCAAAGAGGCTCATTGAGACCCAGAAGGAAGCTATTCACACTTCAGTCTGAATTAATCCTGATAATTCACTAAGGGGGTGGTAGCCCTGATGTATTAGGGAGTTTAAATAGAGGCCTTACAGATCAGCAGAGGGTGGTTCCAATCCATCACCAAGTCACAAGGGGACAAACTGTTGCATGTTGTTGGAGAGGTAATGACAAAACTTACGAGGAACAAGCAGGTGGCTGAGAACATGTTTCCTCTTGTCAAAAACTAGCAGCAATCTACATAAAATAGTCATTAATAAATGCAAAGAAGATGATAGGAGACTCTTCTGAGGGACAGCTGAGAATATGGAACTGGCTACCAGATGGAATAGAGTGGCAATGTGGATCAATGGTTAGCACTGCTGCCTCACAGCACCAGGGACCCGGATTCGATCCCACCCTCGGGCAACTGTCAGTGTGGAGTGTGCACAATCTTCTCATATCACAATCCAAAGATGTGCAGGCTAGGTGGATTAGCCTGGGGAAATGCAGGGGCCCCCAGGGACAGAGTGGGTCTGGATGGGAAGCTCTATGGAGGGTTGGGGTGGACTTGATGGGCCGAATATCCTGCTTCCACACTCCGGGGATTCTATGAGTAGATGAAGCAAATGACGAAGGAAGCAAGAGCAGGGTATGCTGATGGGATTTGACAAAGCAGGGTGTGAGGGATCTCATGTCAAACATAAAGACTTGTTGTTGGGCCAAATGACCTATGTGTTGCCCTGCAAAACTCTGCATCATTCCAAACCATTTTCAGCATGGTGGACAGGGGAAGGGCTAATAGTCCTGCTGGCCATAACATTTCCCATCAAGGTCCTGGAAGCAGTGAGTTTGGGTATTGTAAAGTAGGTTGCTATGGCTACAGCATGATATTCTGAGTGGAAAACAGGCTTGACTCAATAGTCTGCTTAAGGCATTTCAAGGGTTTTGACTTGAAGTGAAGATTAGGTCCTCACCCATCTCGAAATCAAACTTCGTCAAAGGGGCCCTTATAATGGGCATAGCACATCCCTGAATCACGTGGGGGACACCCCTAAGCTGCCGCTTTACAGTCTTAGAGCATCATCATCATCATCAACATTTTCTCAGAGCGGACAGAGGAGCTCAATTGCCATTTGGGTAGAGCATGCGTACAGCACACAACAGCCATTGTTAACTGACAGGTGAAGCAAAGGAGAGTTAAGTCCCAATCGTAGGGGCTGCCATTTTTGTTCTATGCACAAGAACATATTACATAGCACATTACAGCGCAGTACAGGTCCTCATTGTTGCGACATCCTGTGAAACCAATCTGAATCCCATCTAACTTACACCATTCCATTTTCATCCACATATCCATCCTATGACGATTTAAATGCCTGTAAAGTTGGCCAGTCTACTACTGTTGCAGCCAGGGCATTCCACACCCCACCCACTCTCTGAGTAAAGAAACTCCCTCTGACATCAGTCCTTTATCTATCACCCCTCAATTTGAAGCAATGCCGCCTCCTGCTAGCCATCACCATCTGAGGGAAAAGGCTCTCACTGTCCACCCGATCTAACCTTCTGATTATCTTGTATATCACTAGCCACGCAATGAAAGCAGCTATTTGACAGACCAAATCCCGGCCATACTTTCCCCCCCTTAGACACAGTCACCAGAGCCATCATTTTCACTTCTCATTTTAAGGGGGTGTTTGATTTGGGGTCTTCATCGGTATTGGCTCCTGTTCCCCGGTCACTAACCTGGAACTCCAGCAGTCTCCCTTCCATTCTCTGGCTGTCATTCAAGTTGCCAACCATTTCATTGAGCTCAGAGACAGAACCTTTGGACCAGGCGTCAATCTCGTCGCTGGTGTTGAGCACATCCTCCCACAGAGCGAGACTCTTGCTCAGCCTCTCAATGTTGTCGTCCAGTCGCTCAGAAACCTATTGGTGGAGAATGTGCCCATACAGCCATTAATAAAAATGGCCACTCCAAACACAGCAGAGTCTTTTTCTCATACGCACAATCTCACCAGCCCAGAAACAGCTACGAGTTTCTCAGTATGGTGTTGACAATGTGCAGTTTTCCAGTAGCTCACAGAACTTCAGAACAGCATGAAAAGAACTTCGCTGTGTGATTTTAGCACGATCTGGGCAACATTAACTTGAGGGGTGATATGAGCCTTTAAGAGGGATTTGTTCGACCTGTTTCTCTTGAAGACAGAGTGCTGTAAAACTGACACCATGGAAAGCAGAGTTAATTGCTTTGTGGTTTTTAAGTTAAACAAGAGAGGCATGAGTGGGTGGAGTCAGGCTCACACAGCCAGGGTTTTAGTTTTGCTTTCAGTTGTTGAAGCTGGGGTATTGGAGTTGAAGCTGCTAGATACAGCGCTCTCTCTCTCTCTCTCTCTCTCTCCTACTAGATTCATTCTGTTGGTGTTCCTTCTCCTAGACTGGGTGAAGGTAGCAAGTGAGGGAAATCCTTTTTTGCTGAATTTGCCTTTGCCAAGGGTGTGTTTATGGGATGCTGCTTTATTGGAACAGTTGATGAGCAGTAGTTAAGTGATATATCATTTTGTTAAATATTTTTCATTTGTATTTTAACTATGCTGTCCGAATGAAGTATGTTTTCCTTAAAACTGAGTAGTTTGACCAATCGAATTACAGCTGGAATGCAGCACCTTACACTTGACTCAACATAAGATAAGGGTCTGGATCTAAGCTAATTCCTCGCTATGTTTTGAGGGGGTTTGGTCTGGTTCATAACACTGGCAGTTCATTAATACAAAGAGGTCTCAGGTTCAAGACATTCGATTCTATCTGTATGCTTAAGTAGCCCTGTGTGATTGAGGGAACAATGAAAAAATAAATGGCCACAAAGGATTTGTATTCTTTTCCAGTCAAAAGGAACATCGAAGGGCCTCAAAACAACATAATCATGGATTGTGCTTACATCTAGCCATTGGTCCATGACACTGTCCAGATCTTGTTTGAAAGGCGCTGAGTCACAGCCGTGAATCTTCTTCAATTCACCCAACAGCTGCTTCGCTTTCGAGGTGAATCCATCCAGTTGTTCCTGAGTTCCATTTAATTCGGACTTCACCACTTCATGCTGGACAACAGAAAGCAAGAGAGAATCAGAGAGAGAGAAGCATTGATCCCGACAATACCTTCCACACAGTTTTTCCATTGAAAGTTTGAAAGGATGTCCACAGCTACAGAACAAACATGGAGCAGGGCCAAGGGAATTAGCTTAGCTCGGTTGGCTGGATTGTCGGTTTACCGAGCAGTGTGGTGCCAACAGTGTGGGTTCAATTCCCATCACTGGTTTGAGGTTACCATGAAGGACTCTCCTTCTCAATCTCTTCTCCCACCTGAGGTGGCCCTCAGGTTAAATCACCACCAGCCACTTCTCTCTCTAATGAGTGAGCAGCCCCTATGGTCTGGTAAGACTATGGCAACACAACGGCACGGCGAAAGCTCAAGGTTCAGGCTATGACCAATGTCTGCAGGATTATCTCAATAATATGGAGTTGAGCAGCTGAAACTTTGTTAGTCAGGTAAATGCATCAATAAATACTAAAAAATGATTTATAAATGCGGAACTTTGTGAGCCCTTCAAGGTAGACAAGTGTCACTTGCATTTGGGTTGCAACACGTTGAAGTATCCACACCATCATCCAATATGACAAGCCGAGTCAATGCTTCACTCATAGTTCATCTTATTCATGTTTGACCAATGCGTTGTCTCCATGAAAAGTCCATGGTATTTGTTATAGTGGAGTTCCCCAGGGGCCAGTACTGGGACACCTGCACTTCCTGAATAATACAAATGATCTCGATCTTAGTGTGTAGGAGAATACTTTCAATGTTTGCAGATGACAGAAAACTTGGGAGATTGCAAACTGTGAGGTAGACAGTGTAGAATTTCAAAAGGATATTGACACCTTGGTGGAGTAGGTGGGTAGGTGAGAGGTTGAGTTCAGCATGGACAAATGTGAGGTGATACAGTGTGGAATAAAGAACTGTATAAAATAAGAAGTACTATTCTAAAAGAAGTACACGAGCAGGGTATACATGCACAGAAATCATTAAAGGTGGCAGGTCAGCTGTCCTTAATGCATGTGGTATTCTAGGCATCAAAAATAGTGGCATTGAGTCCAACAGTAAGGAGAAAATGATAACCATATGTAACACACGGATTAGACCTCAGTTGGAGAACTGTGTATAACTTTAGGAATGATGTGAATTCACTGGAGAGTGTGGAAAAGAGGTGTATGAGGATAACTGCAGTAACAAGATGCCTCAGTTGTGAGGATTGATTTGAGAAGAGATTGTTCACCTTGGAGACAGAAAGGCTGAGGGGAGATTGCATTGGGTTTTTCAGAATCATGAGGGGACCGGATAGAGAGGGTAGGAAGGGACTGTTGCCACTCACAAACAGATCAGGTACAATTTTGTGAGGGGAGAAACATTTTCACACAGTGCGTGGTTAGAGTGTGGAGTGCACTACCTGACTAAGTGTTTGAGAATGGAATGGAGTCACTGGACATGAAGCATGAGCTTTGGGGTGTGCGGCTGGCTGAATGTTGGTGGGATGGTGGTTTGAGCAAACCAGGAGGTCATTTGACGATGCCTCCCTGACTGCCTTCAGCACCTGTCTCAGGTCAGCTGACCTCTTGCGGCCCTGCTCCCTGGTCCTCGGAAGTCAGGCACCGATGATTGATCTCCCTGGCAACCTGTGGCCATTGGCCTGGCACATTTTCACACAGCGTGTGGTTAGAGTGTGGAGTGCCCTACCTGGAAATGTTTGAAGGCAGGTTCAGTGGAGGCAGTCAAAAGGACATTGAATAACATTTCAAATAGAAAAAAATAAACAGGCAAGACGAGATTGGCTCTGAATCAAAATGCTCAGAGAGCTAGTAGAGACACAAAGGACCAAATGGCCTCTTTGTAACATATCGGTGAAATCATCTCTTAACTGTGTAGACTATAATCTGGTGGAACAGACTAGTCAACCCGCGCCATCCCCAATGAAAGGTTTATGCCTGAAATGTCGATTCTCCTGCTCCTCGGATGCTGCCTGACCGGCTGTGCTTTTCCAGCACCACACTCTCGACTAGCCACCCTCCTCACGCATGACAGAATACAATAAAGTCAGGCCATGTAGTGAAGACCAAACTTTAACCACATCGCCTTCTAACTAATGAAGACACCTCAGAAACATTAATAAAAGGACACATGATATCTAGTACTGACGGCTCCTGAAGAATGGAGGATGGGGGCTTGGCAAAGGGGCAGTGAGCCAGAGGGATTTTTAAGGAGAGGTTAATTGGAGGCTGAGGTGAAATGAAAACCATTTGCTTCTTGAGTAGGCATGTGAACCCTGACCTACCCACATCAGTACCACTTGGGTGGCCAGCCGTTGCTATCTCATCACCATGACGACCGTAGAAAGGAACCGAGCATCGTCATGTGTTGTCTGCATCGGGCAAGCGAAGACTGTCCAGCCTTCTGTTCTTAAAGACAGTCTGGCCATCTTAAAGGGAATCCACACTGAATAATACTGCTGCAATTCATAATCAAAGGAAGTAGAGACCAAAGAGGATGGCATGGTGGTTCAGTGGTTAGCACTGCTGCCTCACAGCACCAGGGACCGGAATTCAATTCCAACCTCTGTGTGGAGTTTGCACATTCTCCCCGTGTCTGTGTGGGTTTCCACTGGGTGCTCCAGTTTCCTCCCACAGTCCAAGGATGTGCACGTTAGGGTGGATTGGCCATGCTAAATTTCCCCTAAGTGTTCAAGGATGTGTAAGTTAGGTGCATTAGTCAGGGTAAATTGAGAGTAATAGCGTATGAGTGGGTAACTCTTCCGAGGGTCGGTATGGACCTGCTGGGCCAAGTGGCCTGTTTCCGCACTGTAGGGATTGTATGAAAGAGAGGTGATGGTTTCAGTATTGGGTTGGCAGTGGTGGACCTGGGCAGGACCTTCCCAGGCTGCCGGCCAATGGCCACAGGTTGCCAGGGAGATCAATCATCGGTGCCTGACTCCCGAGGACCAGGGAGCAGGGCCACAAGAGGTCAGCTGACCTCAGACAGTGCTGAAGGCAGTCAGGGAGGCATCGTCACATGACCTGCCAGTTTGCTCAGTCCACCACCTCCAACATTCAGCCAGCCGTATACCCCAACACTCATTTTTAATGTCTAATGACTCCATTCCATTCTTAAACACTGAGTCAGTGCTGGACATCTCGTGCAGCACTCACCATTCCAAATACCTTCAGTTATTCCACCAAGAGGAATTTCCTTCTGCAAGGTGAACAGCAAACTCAGCACGACACCATCCTGCGAGCTGGCTGTGCCATTCAATATGACTGTGGCCACTCATCCCATTCAATATCATGATCCTGCTCTCTCTTCTTTATGGCCTTAAAGAGCTCTATTTATCTCCTTAGAGTCGCTGTCAGAGAGACATACAGCATGGAAACAGACCCTTCAGTCCAACCCATCCATGCCAACCAGATGTCTTAACCTAATCTAGTCCCATTTGCCAGCACTTGACCCATATCCCTCTAAACCCTTCCTCTTCATATACCCATCCAGATGCCTTTTAAATGTTGTAATTGTACCAGCCTCCACCACTTCCTCTGGCAGCTCACTCCATATGTGTACCACCCTCTGTGTGAAAAAGCTGCCCCTTTTGAATCTTTCCCCTTTCACCTTAAACCTATGCCCTCTAGTTCTGGATTCCCCCACCCCAGGAAAAACACCTTGCTTATTTACCCTATCTATGCCCCTCATGATTTTATAAACCTCTATAAGAACAATGTTTTGGCCTCAATGTCTTTGTGTGGAAGAGAATTCCACAGGCTCACCACTTTCTGGGTGAAGACATTTCTCCTCATCTCAGTCCTGAATGTCTTATCCCATATCCTTAGACTGTGACCCCCTGGTTCCTCAATCAAATCCTGGTGATGAATGATGTGTAAAGTGTGGGACAACTGAGGAAACCCATTCCTAATGATTGCACACAAGAGGTAGAAGGAAAGAGAGAGGGAGAGACGCTCCTGAAGAGCACATCACAGTGTTACCCCAATCACACAGCATCTTGGAGATTGCCATGGTCTGGAATCGTCAGTTAATGGATGGGAAATGATGGATAGCGAAATATCCACAAACCATTCCTTGAATTTGTAACTGACTGATGATTTTAGGATTCTGTTAAAATTAGTTCCAATCCTGCAGGGCTCTGGCAGTCAGACATTGATGGGCGTTGGCAGGACGTACCCTGGACAGTGTTCTCCTTAAGTCTTCTTGATCCAATAGACTCGATTTGATCACGGCCACAGCTTCAGAATTTTCAATCACTTTGAGGAGAGAGGCCTTGGAGCTCTGGTAGTCCCTCATGAGGCCTAGCAGGAAGGAGGCCTGATCTTGACTGTAATAGAGAAACAGTAAATCAGTGTGACCTGTAGCTGGAGGAGAAGGTGGACCTACAGCATGCAGGTATTCCCCAAAATTCACTGACTAAACATTTTCAATTTACCTGGAGGGAGAATTCTCATGTGTTCTACCGCAGTAACATTAGTGAAAACCATGGAAACCAATCAGTTTGTCAAACTCTCTCAGTGGAGGGAGGGGGGTTTAATCCCTTTAGAAAATTCCATTCCATAGTTTAGGACATGGTCTTGCAACCTGTAAACATTACTTATCATTACTGTGAACGTTTCCAAGGGGAAGGCAGGGGTGTCATGGTAATGTCATTGGGCTAATAATCAGTGACCCAGGGGAATGTGGGAATATGGGTTCAAATCTCACCATGGCAGCTGGTGGAATTTAAAACCAGTTAGAAGTTTCAGTAACAACATCATGAAGCTGACATCTGGTGTGGCATGGTGGCTCAGTGATTAGCGCTGCTGCCTCACAGTGCCAAGGACCTGGATTCAATTCCAGCATCAGGCAACTGTCTATGTACACTTTGTACACTCTGCGCGGGTATCCTGCGGGTGCTCTGGTGTCTTCTCACAGTCCAAAGATATGCAGGTTGGGTGGATTGACTATGCTGTAGTGTCCAGGGAGGTGCAGGCAAGGTAGACTGGCCATGGGAAATGCAGAGTTACAGGGACAAAGTTGGCAGGTGTGTCTGGGTGGGATGCTCTTCAGTGGGCTAGTGTGGACTCAATGGGCTGAATGGCCTGTTTCCCTACTGCAGGGATTCGATGATTCCCATTCAATTTTGCTACATCAATGGTCACAAATGGGCTTGCAGACTGTTGGTACTAGATGGGCACACTGGGAGCAGCTACCAAAGTCTTCCAATTCTTGTCACAGTCTTGTTCGTGATCCCGGGCAATGCTACAATGTTGGTTCCCTTGCTGGATCAGTGATCCATAACAACCAGAGATCTACGCTGGTCTGAGAATCCGAATTGGGATAATAAAGACTTGTCAATAAACCTACATCTAACAAATGAATGAAGAAAACATAAATCTGTGTCATACACAAAAGAAATATAAATAACAAAGGCATAGATGAAATTAACACCTCCGGGCCGCCCGAACCAACCAACCCAATCACCCCGTGGCTCAACACTTTAACTCTCCCTCCCACTCCACCGAGGACATGCAGGTCTTTGGACTCCTCCACCGGCAGAACACAACTACACGACGGCTGGAGGAGGAGCGCCTCATCTTCCGCCTGGGAACCCTCCAACCACAAGGTATGAATTCAGATTTCTCCAGTTTCCTCATTTCCCCTCCCCCCACCTTGTCTCAGTCGGTTCCCTCAACTCAGCACCGCCCTCCTAACCTGCAATCCTCTTCCTGACCTCTCCGCCCCCACCCCACTCCGGCCTATCACCCTCACCTTGACCTCCTTCCACCTATCCCACCTCCATCGCCCCTCCCCCAAGTCCCTCCTCCCTACCTTTTAGCTTAGCCTGCTTGGCTCTCTCTCTCTCTTATTCCTGATGAAGGGCTTATGCTCGAAACGTCGAATTCTCTATTCCTGAGATGCTGCCTGGCCTGCTGTGCTTTGACCAGCAACACTTTTGCAGCATAGATGAAATTAAGCCCATATGCATCTGATTCGGTTATGCTGTATCTAATTCAACTTGAAATGGAATCTAAATAATTGCAATTTTGTACATCTTGATTCATTCAGTGAATGGAGTTATAGTAACTCAAATTAGTTGTGACTCAACAAAATATGCAGTCTCTTTTCCATTTCAGTTGACTGTACTCACATGTCATTGATGAGCTTTTTGGTGTCATTCCAAGTCACTTCCAGCAGGTTAATTTCTTTCTCAGCTTCTGCGGCTAAAGTCTTATCCTTCTGGGTCAGCTGTTTTGCTCTGTCCATCAGCCACTGCAGCTCATGCTGCTGGCCATTGAGATCTTCCTCAAGGTGACTGAACAATCTCAATCTACAGAAGGGAAAGAAAGGAAAAGGATTAGGCTTCAGCCTTTCAGTCAGGTTCAACTCCTCTTTGCGGTTGATGTCGAGATCCAGTCATCAAGATCTCACGATCCATTTGGGTATTTGAAGACATCAAGATGTCAGTCTGTACATCAATTCAAGTCCGCCACCTCTACTTCACATATCTTGATTCTCCTTATCCCGCAGGAGAAAGTGAGGTCTGCAGATGCTGGAGATCAGAGCTGAAAATGTGTTGTTGGAAAAGCGCAGCAGGTCAGGCAGCATCCAAGGAACAGGAGATTCGACGTTTCGGGCATAAGCCCTTCTTCCTGAAGAAGGGCTTATGCCCGAAACATCGAATCTCCTGTTCCTTGGATGCTGCCTGACCTGCTCTCCTTATCCCACAAAAATCTATCATTGAAATAAAAGGCAAAAAATGCAGGTTTCTGAAATAAAAACCAAAAGTGATGGAGAAACTCCAGCGGAACCTGTGGACAGAGAAACAGCGTTAACGTTTCAAGTCCAATTTGATTCTTCCTTGGAACCATTCTGCCTAGGCACTGCACAGGTGTGTCAGTCCAAATCCTGTGTCTCGAATGGGGTTCAAACCCTCAAACGCACACGTTTGGAAGCACTTTGTCATGTCCTAAGGTTTATAAGGTTCCTATAAAAACTGCCTTCTCTCATGTTAAGGGAATTAAGCACAAATAATACTTGTGATGAAACCCAGTTAATCCGTGTTATGTGTCGGTTGTGGGTAAGATCTGTCCAGTGTTCTAGCAGTTCAAGCTTGCTCTAAAATCATTCCTTCTAGGAAGCTTGAGTGAGCTGTTTCATTCAATGACTCAACACAGACTTATTTTTAAAATGAGGTTTCCAGATTTTGAATGGAATTGAATTGCTCATGTCGGGAAGATTACCCCAGTTACATTGAATACCTGAATCACTTTGTTACTTCTCTTCAGGCAGAGTCAAAAAGCTCATTGTTTCAATCAAATGATGTCATTGGGCTACAATACCCTCTTCTGAGTTGGCACAGACTGGTGAATGAAACTCTGCAATTCATAGGACTTTGGGAACAGCGTGCAAAGAGTGGGTGAGGCACAATGAGTGCAACGCAGATCGAAGATAATACCAACTCAAAACAGTTTCCTCTCCAATTTTGATGGGGTTTAAGACCCTGCAGTCTGCATACAAACTAGGAGCAAGAGTAGGCCCATCGAGCCTGCTTCACCCTTCAATAAGGTCATGTCTGATCCGACTGTAACCTCAACTCCACACTACCCCCACCCGATAACCTTTCACCTCATTGCTCACCGAGAACCTGCTTTAGAAATAATCAAGGACCCTGCTCCCACTAACTTCTGAGGAAGGGGGTTACAAAGACCCCTGTGAGAAAAGATATTCTCCTCATCTCATTCTTGAATGTGTGCCTCATTATTGTGAAATAGTAATGTCTAGTTTTAGATTCTCTCTGAAGAGGAAACACCCTCTCTACATTCACCCCGTCAAGACCTCTCAAGATCTTGTACGTTTCATTGCAACCACCTTCTGAGTGCCGGCAGACACAAGACTATTCACATTTGCAGATACATTCTGTTTTGTTCAAAAAGCACACAATCTGGAAGCAGTTCATGTGACATTTTAGAAATTCCTCCTTTAGAAATAGAACCAGTCTGACTCAAGATTGCAAACAGACAGACTCTAACCTCATACCTTTAGTGCATTTTCTGAGCTGAGATGTCACCTTTTAATTTATAAAACCATAAGTTATCTCGGGAATGTGACTTGAAAGAAATTCTGAGATGTACATATTAATGAATCTAAACCTGCAACCCTTTTCTAAGTGATTAAAGGCTTAACAGCAATCTAGGTTTGTTCAATAGATCGCATCAGTTATATGACACTTTGATCTTTTACTATAAATTCTGTGTCCTATGATCCTGCCCCACTAGCGATCAGACGAAGGATCAGTGCTCTGAAAGCTTGTACTTCCAATTAAACCTGTTGGACTATAACCTGGGGTTGCGTGATTTTTAACTTTGTCCACCCTAGTGCAACACCGGCTCCTCCACACCAAACTCTCCCAATAAGATAAACCATCTTTTTCTAACATTAGTATAGCAAACCTTTTCTGAAAAACTTCCAACAGTATTACATTGTTCCTGAAATAAGAAGGTCAATACTGTAGATAGTATTCCAGACGTGGTCTCACTAGTGCCCCTTTTTAAAAGGAGCATAACCTCTCTACTACTGTATTCGATACCCTTTGCATTAAACAATGAGATTTTATTCCCTTTCATAATTACTTATTGTCACCACATGCACTAGCACTGGATCCATTTACATCCCGGAGCTCTGCAATCTCTCACCACTAATATGCTTATTTTTTAATATTTCTTCATCAAAACAAAAAATTCTGCATTTTCCCACTCTATTACTGGATCTTTGCCTGCTCACTTATCTATGTACATATGTTTGTATTCTCAAGTCCTTTTCACAAATTACTTTCCTGACTATCATTATGTCATCAGCAAACTATATCTTGGGTCCCTTCACCCAAGTCATTAATTTAAATTGTAAAACATTGGGACACCAGAACTGAACCCTATGATATGCCACTTATATATCTTGCCAACTGAAACTGGTCATTATGCTTAACTGTACCTTTCGAGTAATCTTCTATCAATACCAAGATGTTACCCTTATACCATGACCTTTGATGTTCTGCAATAACTTTTGATCTTATCAAACGTTTTCTAGAAATGTAAATACAATGCTTTCACTGGTTCCCATTTATCACAACACGTTACTGCCTCAGTCTTACTAATAAGTTGATGAAACACGATCTCCCTTTCACGAAACCATGTGGACTCTGCCGGAATACCATGAATGTTTCTAAACATTCTCTTGCAACATCTATAATTATCACCCACAACATCTACCTGGTTACATAAACTTATGAGGCAAGGCTGAGAGACTTGAACCTGTTCTCATTGGAGAGGTGAAGGCTAAGGGGGAGATTTGATAGACACAAACAAGATGATCAGAGGATTACATAGGGTATACAGTGAACGTCTTTTTGCTAGGATGATGACATCAGCATGTACGAGTGGGCATAACGACAAATTGAGGGGTCAGAGGCAGGTTCTTTACGCAGAGAGTGGTAAGGGCATGGAATGCCCTACCTGCTAATGTAGTCAACTCAGCCACATTAGGGAGATTTAAACAATCTTGGATGATTTTGGGATAGGGTAAGGGGACGAGCTGAGATTAGTTCACAGGTTGGCGCAACATCGAGGGCCGAAGGGCCTGTTCTGTGCTGTATTATTCTATATTCTATGTTCTAAGCTGACTGGCTTCTGTTTTTCTGTTTTCTATCTCTTTTCTTTTTTGAATAAAGGGGTATTATACATTATTTTCCATTCGAATGGAAACTTCCCTGAATTTACGGAGTTTTGGAAAACTGAAACCAATATGTCAACTGACTCAGAAACAGAAATTGGTGGAGAAACTCAGGAGGTCTGGCAGCATCTGTGGAGAGAAATCAGGGTGACTGCTTCAAGTCCGGTCATCCTTCATTAGAACTGACAACAGCTCGGAAAAGGTGGTATTCATTTTTCTCTCCCCTGACCTGCTGAGTTGCGCCAGCAATTTCTGTTCTGGTTTGTTTCCGGTGTGCACTACTTTATTTTACTTCAGTCGCCAATTCTTCAGAGACCCAGATATGAAGTCAGTCAAAACCCAGGGACTTATCAGCCCACAGCTCCCATTAATGCGGCCAGTCCCACCACTCTGTAATTCCTCTTGTTTCGATCCACTGAAAACTGGGCAGGTCTATATTTTATTACTTTGTTCTAACCTTTGTGTCCAACACTGTGGCCCAGCACAAACGCCTTCAGTATATATTCACCTGAGTTGTAAGGCTGGCAGAGTAGGCTCTTTCAGACCCTCACTGTCTGCCTTCTCTTCGATGTCTTCAATGGCCTTCAGCAGCTGTTCCTTGCGCTCTTTGAATGACTTCCACAGAGAGTTCAGTGCTTCAGCTTCGCTTTGTTTGGTGCCCAGGAGTTTCTGGACAGACTCCAGTTCTGCCTCTAATCCTTCAGCCAAGTCTCGACAGGATGTCCTCGAGTCGGAGCCCACTTGTTTCATATGGTACTGAGCTTGACTGATGAGTGCATCAAGGGCTGTAGCTTGGGACTCCAGTTGCTTAATGTCGGGCGTCACATCCCCCAGCTCCTTGTCCAGCAATTCCGTCTTTACCTTGTCCCAGTTGGTCGCAGTCTCGACCGTCTTCCTAATCCTGTGAAGCACGTTTCCGGCTGCCCTGTGGGTTTCCAGGAAGGAGGCCAGCTGTCCGAGAACCTCCTTCCTTCGCTCAACAACCTGATTGGCTTCCTGGAAAAGCTGGAAGCACTCCGCCATCCTGCTGTGGAGGAGCTGATCCTGCAGCTCACACATGGAGCACAGTTGTTCCACCTGGTCATTGAGGCTCTGCTGTTCAGCTCGTTGTTGTTCCACAGCTCCCGCCTGGTCCTGCACATTGAGACAATGGACAAGAATTACAAAGGGTTTGACCCAAGTCATTCTGGCAAAAATACCAGAGGAGTGGCTAAAGATTACCTGCTCTTTGTCACCTGGTTGTCGCTGTGCGTCAGTCCATGCCGACCAGATGTCCTAAATTAATCCAGTCCCACCTGCCAATACCCGGCCCATATCCCTCTAAACCCTTCCTATTCAAATATCCATCCAGATGCCCTTTAAATGTTGTAATTGTATCAGCCTCCACCACTTCCTCTGGCAGCTCATTCCATACACATACCGCACTCTGTGTGAAAAAGTTGCCCCTTAGGTCTCTTTTTTATCTTTCCCCTCTCACCCTAAACCTATGCCCTCTAGTTCTGGACGCCCCCCACCCCAGGGAAAAGAGTTTATCTATTTACCCTATCCACGTCCCTCATGATTTTATACACCTCTATAAGGTCACCCCTCAGCCTCCGACACTCCAGGGAAAACAGCCCCAGCCTATTCAGCCTTCTCCCTATATCTCAAATGCTCCAACCATGGCAATATCCTTGTAAATCTTTTCGGAACCCTTCCAAGTTTCACAACATCCTTCCGATAGGAGGTAGACTAGAATTGCACACAATATTCCAAAAGTGGCCTAACCAATGTCCTGTACAGCTGCAACAAAAACTGTACAGTTACTGCCTTTGCTATTTGAATTCGTATATCGCTGGACATCGGAGTGCATCTGGGAAAATTAACTAACAGTGAATTTTGCAACTAATCTTGGAGGAACCGGTTTGGGCGAAGTTCACAGCACAGAATCAGATAAGTTAATTGTTGTTTTAAGTCTGTCCAAGAGAAAGGCTGCAGTAGTGAGTACAGTGGGTTCTTTCTTTATTATATGTTTTTGGAGATAAGTCTCTTGATTAAACTTAAAATATAAGCCATAGCTATTCATTTACCTGGGCAGTGTTTGTAGAGGAATAAGATGGTGTTATTTTCTGGGTCTGTAGATTGTGAAGGAGCAAAAATGATATAGAGTGATATGTACTTCTTGTCAGATGTGGGAGTTTAAAGAGAGTTTAAGGGTTACTGTGGATTATATCTGCCATAAATGCTGTTGGATGCGAATCTTATCAGATCGAGTGGATCAGTTGGAGACATAGATAGAAGCGATGAGGAATTTGCAACAGCAACAGTATGTGATGGATGGCAGTTATAGGAAGGGGGGAAAGTCTCAGACACAGTCACATAGATGGGTTAACTCCAGGAAGGGTAAGAGAGGTAGGTACCTCGGGCAAGAGTCTTTTGTGGATGTACCCATTTCAAACAGGTATGCTGTTTTGGAAAATGTAGGGGGTGATGGATTCTCAGGGGAACGTAGCACGAACAGTTAATTTTCTGGTATTGAGACTGGCTCTAATGTAACGAAGGGTACGTCAGTTTCCAAAAGATCAATTGTGTTAGGGGATTCTGTAGTCAGAGGTACATACAGACGTTTCTGTGGCCAGCAGAGAAAAAGCAGAATGGTGTGTTGTTTCCCTGGTGCCAGGATCAAGGATGTCTCAGAGAGGGTGCAGAATGTTCTCACGGGGGAGAGGGGCCAGCAGGAGGTCATTGTCCACATTGGAACCAACAATACCGGAAGGGTAAAGGTTGAGATTCTGAAGGGAGATTACAGAGAGTTAGGCAGAAATTTAAAAAGGAGGTCCTCAAGGGTAGTAATATCTGGATTACTCCCAGTGCTACGAGCTAGTGAGGGCAGGAATAGGAGGATAGAGCAGATGAATGCATGGCTGAGGAGCTGGTGCATGGGAGAAGGATTCACATTTTTGGATCATTGGAATCTCTTTTGGGGTAGAAGTGACCTGTACAAGAAGGATCGATAGCACCTAAATTGGAAGGGGACTAATATACTGGCAGAGAAATTTGCTAGAACTGCTCGGGAGGATTTAAACTAGTACGGTGGGGGGGTGGGACCCAGGGAGATAGTGAGGAAAGAGATCGATCTGAGACGGGTACAGCTGAGAACAGAAGTGAGTCAAACAGTCAGGGCAGGCAGGAACAAGGTAGGATTAATAAATTAAACTGCATTTATTTCAATGCAAGGGGCCTAACAGGGAAGACAGATGAACTCAGGGCATGATTAGGAACATGGGACTGGGATATCATAGCAATTACAGAAACATGGCTCAGGAATGGGCAGGCAGGCAGCTTAATGTTCCAGGATACAAATGCTACAGGAAGGATAGAAAGGGAGGCAAGAGAGGAGGGGGAGTGGCATTTTTGATAAGGGATAGCATTACAGCTGTGCTGAGGGAAGATATTCCCGGAAATATATCCAGGGAAGTTATTTGGGTGGAACTGAGAAATAAGAAAGGGATGATCACCTTATTAAGATTGTATTATAGACCCCCTAATAGTCAGAGGGAAATTGAGAAACAAACTTGTAAGGAGATTTTAACTATCTGTAAGAATAATAGGGTAGTTATGGTAGGGGATTTTAACTTGCCAAACATAGACTGGGACTGCCATAGTGTTAAAGGTTTAGATGGAGAGGAATTTCTTAAGTGCATACATTTTCTGATTCAGTATGTGGATGTACCTACTAGAGAAGGTGCAAAACTTGACCTGCTCTTGGGCAAAAAGGCAGGGCAGGTGACTGAGGTGTCAGTGGGGGAGCACTTTGGGGCCAGCGACCATAATTCTATTCGTTTTAAAATAGTGATGGAAAAGGATAGACCAGATCTAAAAGTTGAAGTTCTAAATTGGAGAAAGGCCAATTTTGATGGTATTAGGCAAGAACTTTCAAAAGCTGATTGGAGGCAAATGTTTGCAGGGAAAGGGACGGCTGGAAAATGGGAAGCCTTCAGAAATGAGATAACAAGAATCCAGAGAAAGTATATTCCTGTCAGTGTGAAAGGGAAGGCTGGTAGGTGTAGGGAATGCTGGATGACTAAAGAAATTGAGGGTTTGGTTAAGAAAAAGAAGGAAGCATATGTCAGGTATAGACAGGATAGATCGAGTGAATCCTTAGAAGAGTATAAAGGAAGTAGGAGGATACTTAAGAGGGAAATCGGAAGGGCAAAAAGGGAACATGAGATAGCTTTGACAAATAGAATTAAGGAGAATCCAAAGGGTTTTTACAAATATATTAAGGACAAAAGGGTAACTAGGGAGAGAATAGGACCACTCAAAGATCAGCAAGATGGCGTTTGTGTGGAGCCATAGAAAATAAGAGAGATACTAAATGAATATTTTGCATCAGTATTTACTGTGGAAAAGGACATGGAAGATATAGACTATAGGGAAATAGATGGTGACGTCTTGCAAAATGTCCAGATTACAGAGGAGGAAGTGCTGGATGTCTTGAAACGGTTAAAGGTGGATAAATCCCCAGGACCTGATCAGGTGTACCCTAGAACTCTGTGGGAAGCTAGAGAAGTGATTGCTGGGCCTCTTGCTGAGATATTTGTATCATCGATAGTCATATGGAGAGGTGCCGGAAGACTGGAGATTGGCAAACGTGGTGCCACTGTTTAAGAAGGGCGGTAAAGACAAGCCAGGGAACTATAGACCGGTGAGCCTGACCTCAGTGGTGGGCAAGTTGTTGGAGGGAATCCTGAGGGACAGGATGTACATGTATTTGGAAAGGCAAGGACTGATTAGGGATAGTCAACATGGCTCTGTGCATGGGAAATCATGTCTCACTAACTTGATTGAGTTTTTTGAAATAGTAAAAAAGAAGATTGATGAGGGCAGAGCAGTCGATGTGATCTATATGGACTTCAGTAAGGCGTTAGACAAGGTTCCCCATGGGAGAGTGATTAGCAAGGTTATATTTCATGGAATACAGGGAGAACTAGCCATTTGGATACAGAACTGGCTCAAAGGTAGAAGACAGAGGGTGGTGGTGGAGGGTTGTTTTTCAGACTGGAGGCCTGTGACCAGTGGAGTGCCACAAGGATCGGTGCTGGGTCCTCTACTTTTTGCCATTTTATATAAATGATTTGGATGTGAGCATAAGAGGTACAGTTAGTAAGTTTGCAGATGACACCAAAATTGGAGGTGTAGTGGACAGTGAAGAAGATTACCTCAGATTACAACAGGATCTGGACCAGATGGCCAATGGGCTGAGAAGTGGCAGATGGAGTTTAATTCAGATAAATGCGAGGTGCTACATTTTGGGAAAGCAAATCTTAGCAGGACTTATACACTTAATGGTAAGGTCCTACGGAGTGTTGCTGAACAAAGAGACCTTGGAGTGCAGGGTCATAGCTCCTTGAAAGTGGAGTCACAGGTAGATAGGATAGTGAAGAAGGAGTTTGGTATGCTTTCCTTTATTGGTCAGAGTATTGAGTACAGGAGTTGGGAGGTCATGTTGCGGCTGTACAGGACATTGGTTAGGCCACTGTTGGAATATCATGTGCAATTCTGGTCTCCTTCCAATCAGAAAGATGTTGTGAAACTTGAAAGGGTTCAAAAAAGACTTACAAGGATGTTGCCAGGGTTGGAGGATTCGAGCTCTAGGGAGAGGCTGAACAGGCTGGGGATGTTTTCCCAGGAATGTCGGAGGCTGAGGGGTGACCTTATAGAGGTTTACAAAATTATGAGGGGCATGGATAGGATAAATAGACAAAGTCTTTTCCCTGGGGTTGGGGAGTCCATAACTAGAGGGCATAGATTTAGGGTGAGAGGGGAAAGATATAAAAGAGACCTAAGGGGCAACCTTTTCACGCAGAGGGTGGTACGTGTATGGAATGAGCTGCCAGAGGATGTGGTGGAGGCTGGTACAATTGCAACATTTAAGAGGCATTTGGATGGGTATATGAATAGGAAGGGTTTGGAGGGATATGGGCTGGGTGCTGGCTGATGGGACTAGATTGGGTTGGGACATCTGGTCGGCATGGACAGGTGGACCGAAGGGTCTGTTTCCATGCTGTACATCTCTATGAATCTATGAAACATGACCTCTCAACTTTTAAATGCACTGACCAATAAAGGAAAACATACCAAATGCCCTCTTCACTATTCTATCTACCTGCGACTCCACTTTCAAGGAGCTATAAACCGGCACACCAAGGTCTCTTTGTTCAGCAACATTCCCTAGGACCTTACCATTAAGTGTAGAAGTCCTGCTCTGATTTGCCTTTCCAAAATGTAGCACCTCACATTTATCTAAATTAAATTCCACCTGCCACTCCTCAGCCCATTGGCCCAACTGGTCCAGATCCTGTTGTAATCTTCTTCACTGTCCACTACACCTCCAATTTTGGTATCATCTGCAAACTTACTAACCATACCTCCTATATTCACATCCAAATTATTTTTAGAAATGATGAAAAGTAGTGGATCCAGCACCGATCCTTGTGGCACTCCACTGGTCACAGGCCTCCAGTCTGAAAAACAACCCTCCACCACCACCCTCTGACTTCTACCTTCAAGCCAGTTCTGTATCCAAATGGCTAGTTCTCCCTGTATTCCGTGAGATCTAACCTTGTTAATCAGTCTAACAATTGTCTGTGCTACACGTCTCTATGACTCTGTTACTCTACCTGTTGCATGTGGGAAATTAAATAATGAGACTCAAACAAATGTGTTCAAAAGATGCCCAGACTTCACTTTAGACCAATGGGTGCATTTCATCCCCGTGACACTAACCAGCTGGCTGAACATGAACAGGAGATACAGAAGTAAGAGTGGACCATTCAGGTCCTCAAACTATTCACTATTCAATCAGAATATGGCTGATCCATCTGTGGCCTTAACCCCACTCACCTGCCTACACTCCGTAACCCTCAACTCCCCTGCTCATCACAAATCTAACCCAGCCTTGAATATACTCAGTAGCCCAGCCTCCATTGCTCACTGGGGAAGAGAATTCTGAATACTCATGACCCTCTGGGAGAAGAAATTCTCCCTCATTTCCATCTTAAATGGGAGACCACTCTATGAACGGAAACGTCCTCTCTGTATTGAGCTTCTCAGGATGGTATAGGTTAGAATAAGACCACTTGCCAGTCTCTGAAACTCCAATGAGTACAGTTCCAACCTCACACAGTCACAGAGATGTACAGCATGGAAAAAGACCCTTCCATCCAACTCGTCCATGTCGACCAGATATCCTAAATTAATCTAGTCCCATTTGCCAGCATTTGGTCCATATCCCTCTAAACCCTTCCTATTCATATACCCATCCAGATGCCTTTTAAAATGTTGTAATTGGACCAGCCTCCACCACTTCCTCTGGCAGCTCATTCCATACACGTGAAAAAGTTGCCCCATAGGTCCCTTTTATATCTTTCCCATCTCACCTTTACAGTAAACACTCAGCTGGTCTGATGAATTACCTGAAATATTAATTCTGTTTCTCACACTGTCATTACCACCTGTTTGAGTCTTTTTCAAAGTTTGTCTTTTAATTCCACATTTCCAGCTCCTGCAATATTTCATTCATGCTGTTTCTTCATGATTTTAAGTAACCAATTACGACAGGCATTCGAAGTTATGGAATTAAGGAATATTTACAGGAGGCCATTCAGAACATTGTGTCAGTCTCTGCAACTTGGCTTCACTAGCGCCCCCTATTGTTTCCCTGTGCTCCTGAAAATGTTTTCGAATAATTCTCCGATCCGCTTTCCAATGCCTCAACTGAATCTGTCATCATCTCACTCTGAGATCTTCAAGATCCAAACTGATTGTTGCATTTAAAAGGGTTACTTTACCCCACATGGTGCCTTTGATTCCTTTGCTATTTTCCTTCGATTATTGATCTCTGTTTCTCATTCATTCTGTCAATGAAAATGGTCTGGGCCTCTTATGATTGGTGAATACTCTTTCAAATCTCCTCTCAACCTTTCTCATTGCTAAGGGGAAAAAGTCCCAGCTCTTGTGTGGGCAGTATGGTGGCTCAGTAGTAGTTGGCTCCACAGCCTCACTGTGCCAGGGACCCTGGTTCGGTCCCTCCTTGGGTGACCATTTATGTGGAGTTTGCGCATTCCAACCATGTCTGCGTAGGTTTCCTCTGGGTGCTCCGCTTTCCTCCCACAGTCCAAAGACGTGCCGGCTAGGTGGATTAGCCATGGGATATGCTGGGACGGGGTGGATCTGGGTGGGGAGCTCTTTGGAGGGTCAGTGTGGACATGATGGGCTGAATGGCCTGCTTCCACACTGTAGGTATTCTATGATTCCTCCAGTCTCTTCCCCCCACTTTGAAGGACCTCATTTCAGGATGGGAAAATTGCTCTTTCCATTGTGGGCCTAGTGAGCGGGGTTGGTACAGACTGCATGACCAGGGGAGCAGTCGCTTGTTGCTCAGAGCCAATTCACTGAGTGCACTGCATTCCTTTAAGAAGGATGCAGGGCGTCTTTACCTTTATGTGGTTCAGTGCAGGCTGCAGATCTGTGGAAATGATCTCTGAGGTTGACTGCAGGCCACTGAGAAAGCGTTCGACCCAATAGGAAAATCTCAGCAAACGCTCATCAAACTGCTGGTGCTTCTCAACTGCCTCCTCGAACAGACGGATTCTGTGGAACAAAAGCAGTGTGTAACAAAATTAGTCCTTGGAACTGGAATGGTCCTACTCTTCAGTTCACTCAGTCACTCACAATGGATAAGGAAGGACTGCAAATTTCCTTTGTTAAAGGAATCGGTTGGGTTCGGCCAATTGTACTGACACTCAGATTCTTTGTGGGCGGCACAGTGGTTAGCACTGTAGCCTTACAGCGCCAGAGACTCGGGTTCAAATCCCGACTCAGGCGACTGACTGTGTGGAATTTGCACATTCTCCCTGCGTCTGTGTGGGTTTCCTCCGGGTGCTCCAGTTTCCTCCCACAGTCCAAAAATGTGCAGGTTAGGTGAATTGGCCATACCAAATTGCCCATAGTGTTAGGTGTAGGGGAATGGGTCTGGGTGGGTGTGCTTCGGCAGGTCGGTGTGGACTTGTTGGGCCGAAGGGCCTGTTTCCACACTGTAAGTAATCTAATCTTTTCCCTCAAACTGCCATGGAGAGATTTGAATTCTCCCTCTCTGAACAATGGTTTGGATGTGAACATGGGAGATATGGTTAGTAAGTTTGCAGATGAGACTAAAATTGGAGGTGCGTTGGCAGCGATGGTTATCTCAGATTACAACAGGATCTTGGCCACATGGGCCAATGGGCCGAGGAGCGGCAGATGGAGTTTAATTTTGAGAAGTGTGAGGTACTGCATTTTGGTAAGGCAAAACAGGGCAGGACTCATACACTTAATGGAAGGGCACTAGAGAGGGTAATCGAACAGAGACCTAGGGGTGCAGGTTCATAGTTCCTTGAAGGAAGGATTGCAGGTAGACAGGGTGGTGGAAAAGGCATTGGCACCATTGGCTTTAATTCTCAGAGCAATGAGTATAGGAGTTGGGATGTCATCGTAAGGCTGTACAGGATATGGGTGAGGCCACTTTTAGAATACTGTGTATAATTCTGATCACCCTTATATCAGAAAGATTTTGTGAAACTTGAAAGGGTTCAGAAAAGATTGATAAGGATGTTGCCATTGTTAGAGGATCTGAGCTACAGGGAGAGGCTGAACAGGCTGGGGCTGTTTTCCCTGGAGTGTCAGAGGATGAGGGGTGACCTGATAGAGGTTTATAAAATCATGAGGGGAATGGACGGGGTGAATGATCAAGGTCTTTTTCCTTGGGGTGGGGGTGTCTAAAACTCGAGGGCATAGGTTTAGGGGGACAGGGGAAAGATATTAACGGGACCTAAGGGGCAACTTTTTATGCAGAAAGTGGTGCATGTGTGGAACGAGCTGCCAGAGGAAGTGGTGGAGGCTGGTACAACATTAAAAATGCATCTGAGTGGGTATATGAATAGGAAGGTTTAGAGGGATGTGGGCCAAGTGCTGGCAAATGGGCTAGATTAATTCAGGATACTGGTCAGCATGGACGAGTTGGTCCAAAGGGTCTTCTTCTTTGTTGTATGACTCTATGACATGCCCTGGAACCTAGACTAATCTGTTACCATAGCCACTATCCCATCGTAACCTTGGTATTATGAAAGTAAGTTTGTATCAGCTTTAGAATGGTTATACAGTGGAATGAGGCTATTCAATTCATTACGTTGGTTCTGATTTTCTATAAGAGCAGCTTAGCTGATCCCACTAACCCATCGTTCCATTAGTCCCATGGTCCCACCATTCCCATGGTCCCAAACTCCCCAAGGTCCCAATGCCCCCATGGTCCCAGAACATCCATGGTCCCACTACCCCTATTGTCCCACTACCCCCATGGTCCCATTACCCTCATGATCCCACCACCCCCATGGTCCCACTACCCCATGGTCCCACTACCCCCATGGTCCCACCACCCCCATTGTCCCACTACCCCATGGACCCACTACCCCATGGTCCCACCACTCCCATGGTCCCACCACCCCCATGGTCCCACCACCCCCATGGTCCCACTACCCTCATGGCCCCAGCATCCCCATGGTCTCACTACCCCAATGGTCCCACCACCCCCATCGTCCCCCAATTACCCCCATTGTCCCACTACCCCATGGTCCCACTACCCTTATAGACCCACTACCCCATGGACAAACTACCCCCATGGTCCCACTACCCACATGGTCCCATTACCACCATTGTCCCACCATCCCCATGGTCTGACTACCCCCATGGCCCCACCATCCCCATGGTCCCACTACCCCCATGGTTCCACCATCCCCATTGTCCCACCATCCCCATGGTTCCACCACCCCCATGGTCCCACCACCACCCCCGTGGTCCCAGTACCCTCATGGTCCCACCACCCCCATGGTCTCACTACCCCCATGGTCCCATTACCCCTATTGTCCCACTACCCTCATGGTCCCACTATCCTCATGGTCCCACCACCCCCATGGTCCCACTACCCTCATTGTCCCACTTCCCCATGGTCTCACTACCCCCATTGTCCTACTACCCCCATGGTCCCACTAACCCCATGATCCCACTATCCTCATTGTCCCCCTACCCCATGGTCCCAATACCCTTATTGTCCCACTACCCCATGGTCTCACTACCTCCATTGTCCCAACACCCCCATTGTCCCACCATCCCCATGCTTCCACCACCCCCATGGTCCCACCACCCCCAAGGTCCCACGACCCTCAAGGCCCCACTACCCTCATTGTCCCACTACCTCATGGTCATACTACCCTTATTGTCCCACTTCCCCATGGTCTCACTGCCCCCATTGTCCTACTACCCCCATGGTCCCACTACCCTCATTGTCCCACTACCCAATGGTCCCAATACCCTTATTGTCCCACTACCCCATGGTCTCACTACCTCCATTGTCCCAACACCCCCATTGTCCCACCATCCCCATGCTTCCACCACCCCCATGGTCCCACCACCCCCATGGTCCCAGTACCCTCATAGTCCCACCACCCCCAAGGTCTCACTACCCCCATGGTCCCATTACCCCTATTGTCCCACTACCCCCTTGGTCCCACTACCCCCATGGTCCCAATACTCTCATGGTCCCACCATCACCATGGTCTCACTATCCCCATGGTCCCACTACCCCCATGGTCCCACTACTCTCATGGTCCCACCATCACCATGGTCTCACTACCCCCATTGTCCTACTACCCCCATTGTCCTACTACCCCCATTGTCCTACACCCCCATTGTCCCACCATCCCCATGCTTCCACCACCCCCATGGTCCCACCACCCCCATGGTCCCACCATCACCATGGTCTCACTACCCCCCATTGTCCTACTACCCCCATGGTCCCACTAACCCCATGGTCCCACTACCCTCATTGTCCCACTACCTCATGGTCATACTACCCTCATTGTCCCACTTCGCCATGGTCTCACTACCCCCATTGTCCCACTACCCTCATTATCCCACTTCCCCATGGTCTCACTACCCCCATTGTCCTACTACCCCCATTGTCCTACTACCCTCATTGTCCTACACCCCTATTGTCCCACCATCCCCATGCTTCCACCACCCCCATGGTCCCACCACCCCCATGGTCCCAGTAACCCCATGGTCCCACTACCCTCATTGTCCCACTACCTCATGGTCATACTACCCTCATTGTCCCACTTCCCCATGGTCTCACTGCCCCCATTGTCCTACTACCCCCATGGTCCCACTACCCTCATTGTCCCACTACCCAATGGTCCCAATACCCTTATTGTCCCACTACCCAATGGTCTCACTACCTCCATTGACCCAACACCCTCATGGTCTCACTACCCCCATGGTCCCACTATCCCCATGGTCCCACTACCCCCATGGTCCCACCATCCCCATGGTCCCATTAACCTCATGGTCCCATCTTCCCCATGGTCTCACTACCCCCATGGTCGCAATACCGCCATGGTCCCATTACTCCCATAGTCCCATTACCCCCATAGTCCCACTATCCTCATGGTCCCACTACCCTCATGGTTCCATTACTCCTATAGTCCCACCACCCCCATGGTCCCACTACCCCCATGGTCCCACCACCCCCATGGTCCCATTACCCCCATTGCCCCATTATCCCCATTGTCCCACTACCCTCATGGTCCCACTACCCCATGGTCCCATTACCCTCATGGTCCCACCACCCCCATGGTCCTACCATCCCCAGGTCCCACCACCCCCAAGGTCCCACGACCCTCATGGCCCCACTACCCTCATAGTCCCACTACCCCCATGATCCCATTACCCCCATGGTCCCACTACCCCATTGTCCCACTACCCCATGGTCCCACTACCCCCATGGTCCCACTACCTTCATGGTCCTACTATCCTCATGGTCCCATTACCCCCATGGTCCCACTACCCTCATGGTTCCACTACCCCCATGGTCCCACCACCCCCATGGTCCCATTACCCCCATTGCCCCATTATCCCCATTGTCCCACTACCCTCATGGTCCCACTACCCCATGGTCCCACTACCCCCATGGTCCCACCACCCCCATGGTCCCACTACTCTCATGGCCCCACTACCCTCATGGTCCTACCATGCCCATTGTCCCACTACCCTCATGATCCCACAACCCCCATTGTCCCACTACCCCAATGGTCCCAATACCCTCATGGTCCCACTACCCCTATTGTCCCACTACCCCCATTGTCCCATTACCCTCATGGTCCCAATACCCCTATGGTCCCACCACCCCCATTGTCCCACTATCCCCATTGTCCCACTACCCCCATGGTCCCACTATTCCATGTTCCCACCACCCTCATGGTCCCACTAACCCATGGTCTCATTACTCTCACGGTCCCACTACCCCATGATCCCACCACCCCCATGGTCCTACTACTCCCATTGTCCCACGACCCTCATGGCTCCACTACCCCCATGGTCTCACCACCCACATGGTCCCACCACCCCCATTGTCCCACTACCCCCATGGTCCCACCATCCCAATGATCCCACTACTCTAAGGTGTCACTACCCTTATGGTCCCACCACTCCCATTGTCCCACTACCTCCATGGTCCCACTACCTTCATGGTCCCACTACCCCCATTGTCCCACTACCCCCATGGTCCCATTACCCTCATGCTCCCACTACCCCCATTGTCCCACTACTCCCATTGTCCCATTAACCCCATGGTCCCACCACACCCATGGTCCCATGACCCTCATGGTCCCACAACCCTCATAGTCTCATTACCCCCTGGTCCCATTAATCTCATGGTCCCACTACCCCGATTATCCCATTACCCCCATGGTCCCACTACCCCATGGTCCCATTACTCCCATGTTCCCATTACCCCCATGGACCCACTACCCCATGGTCCCATTATCCTCATGGTCCCACCACCCCCATGGTCCTACCATCCCCAGGTCCCACCACCCCCAAGGTCCCACGACCCTCATGGCCCCACTACCCTCATAGTCCCACTACCCCCATGGTCCCATTACCCCCATGGTCCCACTACCCCATTGTCCCACTACCCCATGGTCCCACTACCCCCATGGTCCCACTACCCTCACGGTCCTACTATCCTCATGGTCCCACTACCCCATGGTCCCATTACCCCCAAGGTCCCATTACCCCCATGGTCCCACTACCCCATGTCACATTACCCCATGGTCCTACTACCCACATGGTCCCATTACCCCCATGGTCCCACTACCCTCATGGTTCCACTACCCCATGGTCCCACTACCCTATGGTCCCATTACCCCCATGGTCCCATTACCCTCATGGTTCCACTACCCCATGGTCCCACTACCCTCATGGTTCCACTACCCCATGGTCCCACTACCCTATGGTCCCATTACCCCCATGGTCCCACTACCCCATGGTCCCACTACCCTATGGTCCCATTACCCCCATTGTCCCATTACCCTCATGGTTCCACTACCCCATGGTCCCACTACCCTATGGTCCCATTACCCCCATGGTCCCATTACCCTCATGGTCCCATTACCTCACGGTCCCACCATCCCCATGGTCCAGCGAGTACAGTAATGATCAAGTTCTCTTTTGAAAGTCTCAGGAGAATTTGTTTCCAGTCCCTAACCACTTGCTGAACAAGAACATTTTTCCTCATGTCCCCTATGCTTCTTATTTCCAGTCGCCTTAAATCTATGACTTCTGCCTCTTGACCCTCTGCCAACAGGAATGGTTTCTCTCTGTCTCCTCTGTCCACAGCTCTTTTGACTCCCACTATCAAATCTCCTCGTCTCACTGCAGAATGGCCTCAGCAACTCCAATCTAGCCATGCAGTTGGCATTCCTCATTCCTGGAACCGTCTTCCTCATTCCTGGAACCGTCTTCCTCATATTGTTCTCCACTCTCAGTAATACTGTCATATCCTTCCTAAAATGTGCTGTGCAAAGCGAGACACGGTACTCCAGCAGAAGCAAAATCAATGATCTATACAGATTTCAAATTAATTTATTGATTTCATTCACTCGTGACTCGGCCCAGGGTTTATTGCCTGTCCCTAGTTGCCCTTGAGAAGGTGGTGGTGAGCTGGCTTCTTGAAACCCTGGAGTCCACCTGCCATAGGTCAATCCACAATCCTGGAATTCCCTCCCTAAGGGTGTCGCGTGTCTATCTACAGCACATGGACTGCAACGATTCAAGATGGCAGCTCACCACCACCATCTCAAGGGCAATTAGGGATGGGCAAAAAAAATGTTGGCACAGCCAGCAACGCCCACAGTGAATACTTTTGTAATATATCATCGTTAAAAAGAAATCCAGCATGGCCCTCCAAAAAAATCACCGATCTAAAAATAGAAGTGCAGAAACACACAATTAATCTCACCGTTTCTTGACAGCGTGGGACAGAGTCTGCCACCTCTTGTCCAGCTGTTGTAAGTTTGACTTCATCGCCTTCACATTCTCTTCTGAGGTGGTTGGGTACAAAGCCTTGCCTTGTGTGACGATACTCCTGTGGACCGACTCCTGGGACATTACCTCAGACTGCAGCTCCTGTGGGGACAGGGAGAAATCAGTACACAGGACAGATGTGGGGTCACGGGTCTTTGAAAGTGGAGTCGCAGGGAGACAGGATAGTGAAGAAGGCATTTGGTGCACTTCCTTTGACAGTGCACTGAGTGTAGCCAATAGGAGATCATGTTGCGGCTGCACAGACGCTGGTTAGGCCACCTTGGAATACTGTGTGCAATTCTGGTCTCCCTGCTATAGGAAGGATGTTGTGAAACTTGAAAGGGTTCAGAAAAGATTGACAAGGATGCTGCCAGGGTTGGAGGGTTTGAGCTATAGGGAGAGGCTGAACAGGCTGGGGCTGTTTTCCCTGGAGCGTCGGAGGCTGAGGGGTGGCTTTCTAGAGATTTCTAAAATCATGAGAGGCATGGATAGGGTAAATAATCAAGTCTTTTCCCTGGGATACGGGGGTCCAAAACTAGACAGCATAGTTTTAAGATGAGAATGGCAAGATTTAAAGGGGACCTATGGGGCAACTTTTGCACACAGAGGGTGATGCATGTATGGACTGAGCTGCCAGAGGAAGTGGTGGAGGCTGGTACAATTGCAACATTTAAAAGGCATCTGGATGGGTATATGAATAGGAAGGGTTTAGAGGGATATGGGCCAAATATTGGCAAATGGGACTAGATTAGGTTAGGGTATGGACAGAATGGTCTGTTTCTGTACTGTACAGTTAGATGACTCTTTGAAGACCTGTCAGACCTTCTTAACTGTCGCCACGGAAACAAAGAGTCAGGGATGAGCTTATTCAGAACATTCCATGGCATTTGAATTATTCACTACAGTTATCAGAAACTCAAATTTGATATATGTACTGCTAATGAACTCATTTCGGGAGCTGTATCGGCCAGGAACAATGATGAGGACGATGGCTTCAACCTTATTTATGTTAATCCAAAAATAGGGCAACCCATTCAGAGTCAGAAGGCTGAAGACTCCCTCCTCAGTCTAAACCTGGCTGACCACATAGTCTTACACTATTGGAGGTATATCTAACACTTAAGCCATTAAACCGAGCCCTGGCCCTACCCCTGTACTCTCAGATGGATGTAAACGATCTCGTGATCCTATCAGAATAAGAGAGGAGGCTGTCTCCCAGTGTCTTGGCATATTCCTCCCTCAATGTCACATATTGTCTTGTCATCATCCCAATGCTGCTTTGGTTCGAGTCTCAATGTTTGTGCTGACTAACTGCACTGTTTCTCATGTTACAACAGCGATTATGCTCCAAAGGTATACCAGTAGCTCAGTGGTCAGCACTACTGCCTCCCAGCACCAGGGTCCCAGGTTCGCTTCCAGCCTTGGGTGACTATCTGTGTGGAGTTTGCACATTCTCCCTGTGTCTGTGCGGGTTTCCTCCCACAGTCCAAAGATGTGCAGGTTAGGGTGGGTTGGCCACGTTAAATTGCCCCGAGTGTTAGGTGCACTAGTCAGAGGGGACTGGGGTGGGTTACTCTTCAGAGGGTTGGTGTGGACTTGTTGGGCTGAAGGGTCTGCTTTCACACTGTAGGGAATCTAATCAGCTGCAATTGGTTTTGAAGTGCAAAAGGAGCCCTATAAATAAATTACTTTCTTAGATTTCCCTTTCTAACCAATTAGATAGTTCCCTCTGCTGCTCTGCTTAGGCCACCAAGGGACATCATCAGAATCTCATTACAGTGATGATGTTGTGCCTTAAAGAGGTTATCTTGTTTTTTTTTAAGTTTTAAGACTGAGGTGTTGAGCTGTCTAGTTGGAAACAGCTTGTGAAGCCTCAGTTTTTTTTAATAAGGTTTGAACAATAGAAGCAGCCTGAGTGGGTGTGGTCATGCTCTAGCCGGATCTTTAGCTTTCAGCAGAAGCTTTTGGGGTTGTGAGAAAGTGCCACATCTCTCTTTGCTACGACTGAAGGCTGGCGTTTTCTCTCTCTCAGAACTGTCTTTTGATGTTCTTTCCTCCTGGATTAGCCATGATGTGGAGGTGTCGGTGTTGGACTGAGGCAAACAAAGTTAAAAATCACACAACGCCAGGTTTATAGTCCGACAGGTTTATTTGGAACTACAAGCTTTCAGAGCACTGTTCCTTCATCAAGTAGCTAGTGGGGCAGGATCGTAGGACACAGAATTTATAGCAAAAGATCAAAGTGTCGTATAACTGATGCGATGTATTGAACAAACGTAGATTGCTGTTAAGTCTTTAATCACTGAGAATGGGTTGCAGGCTTTGATTCATTAATATGTACATTCATTAATATGTACATATTAATACGTAGCAGCAGCCTGAAAGCTTGTACTTCCAAATAAACCTGTCGGACTATAACCTGGTGTTGTGTGATCTTTTAGCTCCTGGATTAGAGAATTGCACGTGAGACCATCTGTATCTGAATTTACCTTTTGCCAAGGATGTATTTATGGGATGTTACTATATTTGAACAGTTAATTAGTAATAATGACTGCATCTGTTATTCTGTTCAGTTTTCCAGTGAAGTTATTCCAATTCCTTCTTTCTTTCGTTGTATTTTAACTATAGTGAATGTTTTGCTGGTAATTTGACCAGTTGAATTGCAACACCTGACATTTACCTTTAAGTTAACAGAAAGTTAGGATTTAGACCATCCTCTGAACTTTGACAGGGTTTGGTCTAGTCCATAACATCGCAATTGACACAAAAGCAGCGAAGCATTCCGAAACATAATGACAATGGTTCCTCACCAAGGCAATAAACCGTGATCAAAATCTGCAAGTTCAGAGAAGGGTCTTATGCTTTGTGAAGGGCGATAGTTAATTGTGTAGATACAGTGGGCAGCACTGCATAAGGGTTCTGAATACAAGCGCTCACTCAAGCTGCATTGTGGCTTCCCATTGAGATCTTGATCGTACAATCCCCGGGTCTCTGCACACCGATTGCTTCGTAAACACTTGCAGCTACATACAGAACATACCTTCAGAGCGTGCACTTCATTTTGCAGCTTGGCTTGGTCAGAAGGGAGGTAGGGAGACCAGGAGCTTGTGATTGTCTCATGCCTTTCAAGCCAGGAGACAAAACTGGACAGGTCCTTCTCATACCTGATTCCAACAAAACCCAAGTATTACAAAGCAAGGAACAGCAAAGTACATAGCCCCAGACCTCGAGATTGCAACTGTAAATTCAACAAAGGTGAACAAATCCCCTTTACAACTGCAGACCCTTCCTGCTAGATGGAGCCATTTGGTCCACCAGGTTTATGCCAAGTGCCACACCTCCCCTCTCTCCCCAAAGCCCTGGAAACTTTTCTACGTCAAGTTTTCTTTTAGCCAATTTTGCTTAAAGAATTACAATCGAACCTGTCTCATCAAGCAACACACGATATTCATTGTGTAACGTGCATGTACACTGCAGTGCTCTCAATCAGTGTATCTCAATGAAAAGCAGAGAGCATGTGAATGGGTGTTCTTAAGATCAATTGGATGAAGGTGAGAGTTCGGTCTTCCTCTGAAGAAAGAACACCGTGAGATTTCTTTGGTCTCATGAGAGTTTGGCAGAACTCTCAACAATATTCAAAATATCTCATTATGTCACGGTATCAAACAGCAAAGACCAAGTAGATCCAACCCACTATTTGTGTCTTTGCTAACCCTTTGAAAGGCTTAAATACTTTGTCCTGTTTTTAATTCCTTTTGCTCAAACTCCTGTACACATTTCCTTTCCGGCATTTCTCCAGCGCCCTTTCAGAGAAGTGGTTATCAAACTTGCTCCCAATATCCTTCCATGCAGAGCTGGGTAAAACAAGGATTCTATTCACTGCTCCACCCCTCCCCCATTAATTCTTTGGGAAATTGCCTTAAATCGATGTCCTCTGACTATTGACACCCCCCATCCCGCACCCAACCCCGCCAGTGGGACAAGTTTCCCTAAATCTAGCCAATCAAAACTCTTCAAGATTTGGACAATTATCGGCAAGGCCTTCAGGAGCAGAAGGGAATGTCTCAAAGGTCTCAAACTGTCAGCTGGGCCACATGATGATAGAACAGCCAGCAGCCAGCTGGTGTGTGTGTGTGTGTGTGCCGTGTGGCTGTGAGTGTGTGTGTATATGTGTGTGTGTGGGCTGTGTGTGTGTGGCTGTGAGTGTGTGTGTGTGGCTGTGTATGTATGTGTTGTGTATGTATGTGTTGTGTGTGTGTGATGTGTGTATGGGGGTGTGAAAGAGAGAGAGTGAGTATGGGGGTGGTTGGGTGCGTGTGTGTGTCAGACAGAGAGAGAGAAAATGTGTAGATGAGATATATATGTGTATGAACACTGTGTTTAGAGGTGTGTGTAGGTTGGGTAGGTGTGCATGGATGTATGAGAGGTGTGTGCATGTAAGAGTTATGTATGTGAGAAAGGTGTGTGTCTATGAGAGGTGTGTGTGTATTTGTGTAAAATGTGTGTGTGAGAGAGGTGTGTGCGTGAGTCTATGTTTACGAGGTGTGTATGTGTAAGATGGGTGTGTGAGAAGTGTGTGTGCATGTGTGAGAGTGTGTGTGTGGGAAAGAGAGAGGTGTGTGTGGATGTGAGAGGTATGTGTGAATGTGAGAGGTGTGTATGAGTGGTGTGTGTGTGCATGTGAGTGTGTACATGAGCGAGAGGTGGATGAATGTGAGAGGTGTGTGTGAGGTGTGTGTGAGAGAGAGGTGTGTGTGTTTGTGTGTAACGTGTGTGTGTGAGCAGTGTATGTGTGAAACTGTGTGTGTGTGTAAGAGGTGTGTGTGAGGTGTGTGTTTGTGTGTCTGTGTAAAAGGTGTATATGTGTGAGAGGTGTGTGCATATGTATAAGAGGTGTATATGTGTGAGAGGATGTGCATATATATAAGAGGAGTATATGTGTGAGAGGTATGTGCCTATGTATAAGAGGTATATATGTGTGAAAGGTGTGTGCATATATATAAGAGGAGTATATGTGTGAGAGGTATGTGCCTATGTATAAGAGGTATATATGTGTGAAAGGTGTGTGCATATATATAAGAGGTGGAAATGTGTGAGAGGTGTATATGTGTGAGAGGTGTGTGCATATGTATAAGAAGTGTATATGCACGAGGTGTGTGTGTGTAAGAAATGTTTGAGTGTGAGAGATATATGTTGGTGTTTGTGTGCGTGTGTGAGAGATCTGTTAGTCATTCTCCACAAAAGCTCTAACAATGGCATGGATGAGAATTTGACGGCGTTACTCACTTCTGCCAGAGCAACAACAGGTCTTCCAGCACCACCTGTACTTGCTGGGCCTGATCTTGCACCCTCTCGTACTTCTGCTGCAGAGCGTTCAGTTCCTGAGCAGCTTCGTCCTTGTTGCTGACTCTGCGGACAGTTGTTGAGAGCGACGCCATTGGGGTCTTTATCTGCTCAATGGTCTGACAGAACTCCTGCAGCAGAGCAGAGCAGGGGGAAAACTCACTTCCAACAAAAAAACAACAACACCTTCCATGGATTGTGCATTGTCCATGGACATTTTCATCTACAGAATTCAGATCACAATTGCTGTTGTGCAACAGAAATATAACAGAATATAAAATCAGACGGAATTTTTACAAGTGGAAGGATTTGAAAGAAAGTAAAGCACTGTAGAAATGAAAATAATTGAAAATTCCACTCCATGACCACATTATATCAGCGGTGGAATTTAAAATCCTCCCAACTCCATTAGCCACGATACAGGAGAGTGCAGGTGCAGGTCAAACACAGAGAGAGCCAAAATGAAAATTAGTCAATAGAAAAAGAGCTTGAACAGGCCTTTATATTTTGTAATGCAGCAGCCATATCTTTTATTCATGCACAAAGGCAGGTTTTAAATGGGATAGCAACGTCTGGAAGGACTGTTACATTATTCAAGTGCGGAAGGAGATTCTGAATAAAAGTGCTGCATTTTAAAAATGCGGTATCAAAGGATTTGGTTTGTGTACACTCAGCCGGATTAGAAATATTCCATGAAGTACAATTGAGAAAATATAATTAATGTCTAATGTTTTTGGTTTCTGGTATAAAAGAAACACATCCCATAACGGTATGGATAATAAGGCACTGCTCTTTCACTTAACACGCAGAGACTTGTGGCAGCTTAAGGGGGCAGCTTAAGGGGGCAGCTTAAGGGGGCAGCTCACCGACCACCGTCTCCAGGGCAATCAGGGCTAGACAATAAAAACTCATCTAGCCAGTGATGGCCCCATCGCTGTAGATCAACAATAAAACTTATTATTGCTGGATCCGTGAATTATATATATTTGGGGCAATGTAGTGGCTCACTACTGCCTCACAGTACCAGGGACCCAGGTTCAATTCCAGCCTCAGGTGACTGTCTGTGTGGAGTTTGCATGTTGTCTGTGTGGGTTTCCTCCCACAGTCCAAAGTTGGGTGGGTTGGCGATGGGAAATGTAGGGCTAGTGTAAAGTGGTCAGTCTGGGTGTGTTGCTCTCCAGAGGGTTGGTATGACTCAATGGGCCTGTTTCCACACTGTAGGAATTCCATGACCAACGTGCAGGCTTAGTGGATTAGCCATGGGGAATGCAGAATTATGGGAACAGGGTGAAACTGGGTGGGATGCTGATCAAGGGGCTTGATGGGCCAAATGGCCCACTTCCACATTGCAGGGATTCTATATAGAACTTTGCGTAAGCTCTTGCAAGCCTCCTTCCAAATTATTTTGTCACAAGAACTGGAATCCCTCACTTTGGTGTCTCAGCCATTCCCCCCAAGCCAACCATGCCCCTCCATACCTGGTGTGCCTGTATCAGCCGATTAGCTTCCTCTGCAGAGGAGCATTTGTTGCTTCTCCCCATCAAGGTGGCCTCTATGTCCATCAGTGACTGCTGAACCTGCAAACAGTGGGGAAAAAGAACAAAGGAAGTAAATACAAGATCGCCTGATTCAATAAAGCAAAAGTTTAAGGATTGATTTAAAGAAGACGAAGATTTTTCACATGCCTTCACTTTGCAGTAGAGTTTGGCATCTAAAGCTTGTCTGTGTGTGTAGGTGTGTGTGTGGGTGTGTGATAAGGTGGGGGGGGGGTTGTGGGTGTTTGTGGAAGGGGGCTGTGGGTGTGTGTGTCTGTATGTATGTGTGATATGTGTGGGTGTGTGTGTGGGGGGGGGGCGGGTGTGTGTCTGTATGTGTGTGTGGTGTGTGTGTGTCTGTGTGTGTGGGTGTGTGTGTGTGTCTGTCTCTGTGTGTGTGGAGGGGGGATTGTGGGTGTGCGGGTGTGTGGGTGTGTGTGGTGTGTGTGTATGGGTATGTGTGTGGTGTGTGTGCGTGCGTGTGGTATGGGTGTGTATAGTGTGTGTGTGTCTGTGTGTGTGGTGTGTGTGCGTCTGTGTGTGTGGTGTGTGTGGGTGTGTGTGCGTGTCTGTCTGTCTGTGTGTGTGGAGGGGAGTTATGGGTGTGTGGGTGTGTGTGGTGCGTGTGGGTGTGTATGTGTGGTGTGTGTGTCTGTGTGTGTGTGTGGTGTGGGTGTGTATGATGTGTGTGTGTTGTGCGTGTGTCTGTGTGTGTGTGGTGTGTGTGCGTGTGTGAGTGTGGTGTTATGTATGTGTATGAGTGTGTGTATGTGTATATGAGTGTGGTGTTATGTGTGTGTGTGGGTGTGTGTGCGTGTCTGTCTGTCTGTGTGTGTGGAGGGGGGTTGTGGGTGTGTGGGTGTGTGTGGTGCGTGTGGGTGTGTGTGTGTGTGGTGTGTGTGTCTGTGTGTGTGCGTGTGGTATGTGTGTGTGTCTGTGGTGTGGGTGTGTATGATGTGTGTGTGTTGTGCGTGTGTCTGTGTGTGTGTGGTGTGTGTGCGTGTGTGAGTGTGGTGTTATGTATGTGTATGAGTGTGTGTGTGTATATGAGTGTGGTGTTATGTGTGTGTATGAGTGCGTGTGTGTGTGTGTGTGTGTGTGTATATGAATGTTGTGTTATGTATGTGTATGAGAGTGTGTGTGTGTGTGTGTGTGTTGTGTGTGTGTAATGCATTGTTGGTGACCATCAGGTGCAGGAGCAGAAATAGACCATTCAGCCCATCCAGTCTGCTCCGCCATTTAATAAGGTCATGGCCTGTCCTGATAATCTTCAACTCCACTGCCCTGCCTTTGGCCCACACCCTTTGATTCCCTTACTGATTAAAAACCTGCCGATCTCAACCATGGAAACAGCTTCAGCAGCTCTCTGTGATGTAGAATTCCACAGATTCCCTACCATCTAACAGAAGAAATTCCTCCTCATCTCTGCATTAAATGTGTGACTCCTCATTCTAAGATGATATCCTCTGGTGTTAGAATTTCCCACGCAGGGAAACAATTTCTCAGCATCTACTCTGCAAGATCCCGGAAGCACAATTCAATTAAGGTCACCACTCATTCTTCCACATTCGAGCGAGTACAACTACTCAATCTACTCAACCTCTCCTCATAAGACAGCCCCTCCATTCCTGGTATCAGCGTATCAATTTTTTTAACAAGCAAAAATTCTGTTTGCTTTTCCATCTTTTTGGAAGGGTATTAGGCTCAGAATCAGTGTGGAAGCATGCAGATGTTGGGGATCAGAGTCGAGAGTGTGGTGCTGGAAAAGCATAGCAGGTCAGGATCTTGATGAAGGGCTTATACCCGAAACGTCCTGCTCCTCAGATGCTGCCTGACCTAGCTGTGTTTCTCCAGCACCACACTCCTGACAGTTGGCCCAGCGAGTCCACACCGACACCTCCTCCCCCACCCCACCACGAAGACCATTTCATCCAGACACACTCCCTACCCTTACCCGGGAACCGTGCATTTCCCATGGCTAATCCAACTTTCTTCTTAAGATTCTGTACCTAGGTACTTTTACCTAAGATGGCACTTTGTGTGGCAACATTACACACTTTTCCCTGTCCTCCTGTACATTTGTACTTGAGTACACGTGACAATAAAATAAATCAAATCAAAAATATAAATCAAATCAAAACCTAGCCTGCACATCCCTGGAAATGACAGTATGGCCAATTCACTCTAACCTGCACATCTAAGAACACAATGGGCAATTTAACATGGCCAATCCACCTAACCTGCACATCCCTGAACACTATGGGCAACGTAGCATGGCCAATCCACCCTAACCTGCACATCCCTGAACACTGGGCAATTTAGCATGTACAATCCACCCTAACCTGCACATCCCTGAACACTATGGGACAATTTAGCATGGCCAATCCATCTAACCTGCACATCACTGGGCATTATAGGACAACTTAGCATGGACAATCTCCCCTAACCTGCACATCCCTGAACACTATGGGACAATTTTGCATGGACAATCCACCCTAACCTGCACATCCCTGAACACTATGAGACAATTTAGCATGGCCAATCCATCTAACCTGCATATCCCTGGGCACTATGGGACAATTAAGCATGGACAATCTACCCTAACCTGCACATCCCTGGGCACTATGGGACAATTTTGCATGGACAATCTACCCTAACCTGCATAGCCCTGGGCACTATGGGACAATTTTGCATGGACAATCCACCCTAACCTGCACATCCCTGGGCACTATGGGACAATTTAGCATGGCCAATCCACCCTAACCTGCACATCCCTGGGCACTATGGGACAATTTAGCACAGCCAATCCATCTAACCTGCACATCCCTGAACACTATGGGACAATTTAGCATGGCCAATCCACCCTAACCTGCACATCTTTTGGACTCTGAGAGGAAACCGGAGCATCTGGAGGAAACCCTCTCAGACACAGAGTGAATGTGCAAACCCCACACAGACAGTGGCCCGAGGGTGGAATCAAACCTGGGTTCCTGGTGCTGTAAGGCATCAGTGAGCCAACGTGCCGTCCAAAGGCACTGCCCTCTCCAAAGCTAAAGACACTCAACATCCAGCAGCAACACACAAAGCTTCACTCACGGCTCGAACTCACAACCTGACCGAGTGACCCTGAAGCGTCAGTACCTTTTTGAGGGCCTTATCGTGTTTTTGGTGCAGGGAGACTTGGTTCTGCAGTTCGCTGCCCAGCTCCTGGCTGCGTTGATGGAGATCTTCCCACTGCCTGGATATTTGGGTCAACCGGGCCTTGACACGAGCGATCTCGCCGGAGGTGACAAACTGGGCCAGTTTCTGCGACTCCTCTTCCAAGCTCTTCATCTCTTTTGACTTCGAGACCACGGCATCCACAAGAAGCTGTGCGTCGAGAACAAACATTAGATCGTTGTTTGTCACCTTGGAAGAGAAACTATAATTTGCTGCCTCTCCTGTCTCATCTGGTTAGGGTTCAAAGTTATAAGGTCATACTGTCATACTCTTTATCACAGTCAGAATGTCTCCTACTTTGTCCTATTTTGTGAGGTTTTACTACATTACAGTTGTGATAAAGGTTATGTGGTTGATATATATTAATATCTTTTTTTCAGTTATTATATAGCATGGAAACAGACCAACTCATCCATACGGACCAAATATCCTAAACTAATCTAGTCCCACTTGCCAGCAGTTGGCTCATATCCCTCCAAACCCTTCCTATTCATATACCCATTCAAGTGCCTTTTAAATGTTATATTTGTACCAGCCCCCACCATGTCCTCTGGCAGCCCATTCCATACACGTACCACCCTCTGTGAGAAAAAGATGCCCCTTAGGTCCCTTTTAAATCTGTCTCTTCTCACCTTTGACCTATGCCCTCTAGTTCTGGACTCCCCCACTCCGGGGAAGTGAACCTTGCGTAGTTACCCCATCCATGCCCCTCATGATTTTACATGTTGCTGCAATTAAGATTGGTACCTTAATTTTGGAAAGCTTTTCCTCCAATGGGCTGGACCAGTCCTCCACCTCTTTCAGCTCCTTCTGTTTTCCCACCATCCAGTGGCCCAGTGACTCGAAGCTCGCTGATAAGCTCGCCCACAGAGCCCTGATCTCTTCCAGATGTTTCACACTGCAGCAGAAGAAGGAAGGCTGTCAGTGAAATCAGGCTCAAACAAGTAAAATAAATCAGCTTGTTGGTTCTTCAGATCTCGCCTCACCAGGGTGTTCAGTAGTCACATGGAAGAATTATTGGAGAAGTGGAGGTATGGAAATGTGTGAAAGGTCGCCACTGAGTACGACAAATCCCCCAGTTAGTTATTATACAAGTAGATATCAGTTGATTCGTACACTGGCTCTCAGCCCCTGACTAGATTGATTTAACAATTTTCCCTCCAATGTTATTTCCCCTTCAGGATCCCTCCGAACACAGCAATGAGCTACAATCCTATAATCTCCATGGAACACTGTCCCTGGCAAGTGTCCCTTCGCCATCCAGGGTCTGAGCTCTAGAATTCCCTCACTCACGCCATCCCTCTCTTTTCCTTAAAAATGCTCCTTAAGACACTCTTTATCACAGTTGGAATATCTCCTTTCTTTGTCTTGCTTTGTGACGTTTTACTACGTTACAGTTGTGATAAAAGGGTATGTGATTTATGTGTAGTAGCATCTATTTTTTTGAATTTAGACTTTAAACTAGTGGGTATTAATCTACTTTTTTGAAGAGATTAAATAATTAACTAGGTCAGTCTTTCCAGAACCATGATGTTAAATTGTATGTGCCTCCTGGAGTGTTAATGGACATTTGTTTATACTATGGGGTTTTACAACAGGAGAGAGAAAACACTGAAAGACATTAGTTTATTTTTGGAGGTAAAATAATCAAAGATTGATCATAGCTTTAAAAATAACCCAGATATGCTGTGTATGTGTGTATGTGTCTGTGTGTGTGTGTGTTTGTGTGTGTATGTGTCTGTGTGTGTCTGTGTGTGTGTGTGTGTGTGTGTGTCTGTGTGTGTGTGTGTGTGTGTGTGTGTCCGTGTGTATGTGTGTGTGTGTCTGTGCGTGTGTCTCTGTGTGTGTGTCTCTGTGTCTGTGTGTGTGTGTGTATGTGTGTGTGTGTGTGTGTGTATGTGTGTGTGTGTGTCCGTGTGTGTGTGTGCATGTGTGTGTGCATGCGCGCGTGCGTGCGCATCTGTGTGTTTGTCTGTGTGTGCATGAGAGAGACAGTGTGGCCAACAAATTAAAATGGCAGAACTCATTGAAGTCAATGGGCTAAAAAGCTAATCCTTATAATAGACAACAGAAAGTTTATTATTCTAAGATTCAGGCACCCTGTGAATTTGGCCTTTTATTCTCACTGCCACATTTGACAAAATGTATTCCCCGAGATTAACTTCACTACTACTAGAGGGAGAGATTTACGAAAAAAACTGTATTTTTTACACACTTGGGCCACAAAACTGGGAGCTAGTGACTAAGTGGAGCAGAGACGATGTTAACAATTAGGAATAGGTTCATTGGGTGGATGGAAGAGAAGGGGAATGAAGGGATATGGGATTGGTAAGGGAACATGTGACAAAGAGGAGTGGAGGACTGGTTGAGCTGGATAACTGAAGCATTAACATAATGAGAATTAACAATTAAACAAACGATCACGTACTGGCTTTGCAGGTTTGCCTGGACGTTTCCAGTCTTGTCTCTCAGCATTCTGGACTGTTGCTGCAGGGACTGTTTACTGTTGGGACCCACTTTCAGGTTTTCCAATGTCTGTAAGAGACCCGCAGCCTGAGCTGCCTTATCTTCACTGTCTCTGCAAAAGGCCTGCATGTACAAACAATCAACAGGGATGGGAAGCACTCACAGAATCCTATTGGATCCACACCAGCCCTCCAAGAAGGATCCCACACTCTAAGCCTGGAATCCCACAGTTCCCATGGCCAATCCACCCTAACCTGCACATCTTTGGTCTGTGGGAGGAAGCCCATGCACATACAAGAAGAGTGTGCAAACTCCACACAGACAATCACCCAAGGCTGGGATTGAACCCGGGTCCCTGGCACTGTGAGGCGGCAGTGCTCACCATTCAGCCACCGTGCCACGCAACATAGCTGTGCAACAGAAAATATCCCAAGGTATCACTGAAATCCTTATAATTTCCCATTGCCAGGAAAAAGGAATTGAGTTGGGAGTGTATCATTTTGAAGTTATTTGCATAGATATTTAGGGCTGGATCAATCGATTTCTGTACCTCTACAGTTACTGAGGTGGGGACTGGGTGGCACAGGGGTAGCGTCTACTGGATAGTAATCCTGATGCTCAAATCCCACTCTGCCAGCTGGAGGAATTGACAATTCGGGTCGTGCAAAGTGGAAATGACAGCTCTGCTCGGCAACGGTGAGCCCTGTGAAAGGGCCACTGGCTGTTTTTATTTCAAAATCCTTTTGGACTCACTCGTATCCTCTCCGGGTGATTCTGTTATAGCGGGTGTTTCATCAACGTAAACTCGCCGTAACACAATCGGCAAACTGGGGACGCTGTTTCTAAGGCATGAACTTTGGAAACGTGTGCTGGCTGTAACACGATTTACAACGCCATCACTTGAAGCTCTGTTTCTAAAGCGCAATTTTTCTATAACGTGGGGTTGGATAAGAAAGCAACCATCACATCATAGAAGAACTACCTGTCCCGTCATTTGGTAGTGCAGATCATAGTATCCCAACAGTGTGGAAACAGGCCCTTCGGCCCAACAAGTCCAGACCAACCCTCCAAGCAGTAACCCACCCAGACCCATTCCCCCCACCTTATATTTGCCACCTGACTAATGGACCTAGCCTACACATCCCTGAAAACTATGGGCAGTTTAGCACAGCTAATTCACCAAACTTGCACATCTTTGGACTGTGGGAGGAAACCAGAGTACCCAGAGGAAACCCACACACAGACACAGGGAAAATGTGCAAACTCTACACAGCGTGTGCCCAAGGCTGGAATCGAACCCGGGTCTCTGGCACTGTGAGGCAGCAGTGCTAACCACTGTGCCACCCTACCTTGAGTATTACTGGAAAAGTAAATCTTTTGTTGAAGTTTTGACAAAACGGATCTTTTCTCAGCAACACAAATATCCTTTCGAGGAGGAAAGCTGCCATTCTGACCTGCTGCGGCCTACCCAGGCCTCCAAACCCGCAGTAGTGCGCGAGTGGCTCCTAACCGCCCTCAGAAATGGCCCAGCAAGCCACTCAGCTCAAGGGTAACAGGACAACAAGTCTGAGCCAGCCAATAGCACTCACAGCCCATGAGGGAATTAATAAAGGACGGCACCGATTTCTCCCCCTGCAAACGCCCACCTTGGCTTGCTCCAGCTCTGAGCTGAGGCTCTCCAGGCTGCTGAACGAGTGATCCGTGCCCATTCCGGCTCGGCTCAGGAATTCCGTCAGCTCCGCCTTCTCGTCTTCGAAACGCTGCCATTGGTTTAGCGTCTCCTTCGGCACAAGGCAAAAGGAGCAGGTCAACTCTCGCGCCCACCACCCTGCCGCGTCATCCCGCCACGGCACTGCCATCTCTCCCATTGGCAAGCACCATCGACAATCACCGGGCAAGCCGAGCCTCCTTCCTGGGCGCAGCAGCACCACTCTCAGTGCCAACTCCCATAACTGGGGCTGGGCATCACTGCGGGCCAGTAGCCCAGAGGGCAGAAAGGTCCTCGCTATGGGAATGGTTCAGGAGCGGCGTCTTCAGCCGACAGCGCCTTGCCTCCTGATTCCCCCCGGAAGCCCCCAACTGCAAGGCTCGAGGTGGGAGTGTGGCGGATGAGGGCATGAAGCTGCCATGTTTCTCAATGAGATACCGCCCTCCATGGCAACTCCCTCGACCACTGGCACACCGTGGTCGCATCGGACCATCCCTGGGGTCTCTCAAACCCACCACCCCCCCCAGGGACAAGGGGAAGTAAATGCATGGGACCCTCACTCCACACCCCCCAACACCCACCAGCTCCCGGTTTGCAGCACCACCCCAGGACCGCTCCTTACCTCTAGCTCTCTCTGCTGTTCATCTGCCGCTCTCTCGGTCTCCTGGAGGGCCACCTCCTGGCTCTGCAGCTCCCCTCGGGAGGACGTAGAGAGCTCAGCAGCCGCATGTAACTCCCTCCCGCGGGCCAGGAGCTGCTGGGCCTCCCGCCTCCTCGCCGCAAGCCGTTTCGCTTGTTGCTGCAGATTCAACAACGCATTTAGATAGCGCCGTCAGCACCTCGGAACGCTTCGACAACCTCGGGAACCGGGTCAAGCCCAGGCCTCGCTGGGAGTTTCGAGCACGTCCAGATGGGAGGCAGGACGGTCCAGAGCCCAGGACCAGGAGGACTGAAGCATGGACGGCCATGTAGGGACAAGGGTGTGGAGTTTGGACAAGCTTTCGTAGTTCAGGGAACACAGGCATGTCGGAGTTTCGCGCAAACTCAAACAGGGAGGGACGGGGTGAGGACAAGATTATCAAAGGACTTGGAAACAAGGCAGAGAATGTTAAACAAGGAAGCAATAATGCTGGGCCCGGAGGTCGGGTAGGGCAGCGTGTGCAGGAGCGATGGGTGAGCACGTTTCACTGAGGGTCAGTGGAGGTTCAGATGAGCTGAAAATTACAGAGGGTGAAAGACTGGACACCAGCAGGGTGGGGTTGAGAGCAGTCACGTTTGGAGGTTGGAGGAACATGGATGGGAGTTTCTATTTGCAGCTGGGCTGAGCCAGGGTGGAGACTGACATTATTTAAACATAGGCGTTTGTTTTTCGGGAATAAGCAGAGTAACAGACAGTTGCGAGGCATTTGCAAGATGACACGCCTGGTTCATTACAGCATGGCAGCTGTCATGAATGAGACTCAAACACCAAAGCAAAGGGCTTCAGGCTCATTCATCGCTAAATGCCGAGGTTTATCGGTAATTCCAAAGACTATACATTCCGTTTCCACTGTAGAAACACACATCTCCCGTCAGTGTTGCTTTAGTTGATTGCAGCTTCACTTCTGAATCTGAATGTTCGAGCATCATGTTCTGCGTGAGCAGGCGTATTAAAGTGTGTGTGGAGCGGTACTGAGGGAGTGCTGCACTGTCAGAGGGTCAGTACAGAGGGAGTGCTGCTCTGTCAGAGGGTCAGTGCTGAGGGAGTGCTGCACTGTCAGAGGGTCAGTGCTGAGGGAGTGCTGCACTGTCAGAGGGTCAGTACTGAGGGAGTGCCGCACTGTCGGAGGGTCAGTACTGAGGGAGTGCTGCACTGTCAGAGGGTCAGTACAGAGGGAGTGCTGCACTGTCAGAGGGTCAGTGCTGAGGGAGTGCCGCACTGTCGGAGGGTCAGTACTGAGGGAGTGCTGCACTGTCAGAGGGTCAGTGCTGAGGGAGTGCTGCACTGTCAGAGGGTCAGTACTGAGGGAGTGCCGCACTGTCGGAGGGTTAGTACTGAGGGAGTGCTGCACTGTCAGAGGGTCAGTACTGAGGGAGTGTTGCACTGTCAAAGGGTCAGTACTGAGGGAGTGTTGCACTGTTGGAGGGTCAGTGCTGAGGGAGTGCTGCACTGTCAGAGGGCAGTACTGAGGGAGTGCCGCACTGTTAGAGGGTCAGTACAGAGGGAGTGTTGCACTGTTAGAGGGTCAGTGCTGAGGGAGCGCTGCACTGTCAGAGACTTAGTACTGAGGAAATGTGGCACTGTCAGAGGGTCAGTACAGAGGGAGTGTTGCACTGCAGGAGGGTCAGTGCTCAGGGAGTGACGCACTGTCAGAGAGTTAGTACTGAGGAAATGTCATACTGCTGGAGGGTTGGTAGTCAGGGAGTGCTGCACTGTCAGAGGGTCAGTACTGAGGGAGTGTCGCACTGTCAGGGGTCAGTACTAAGGGAGTGTTGCACTGTAGGAGGGTCAGTGCTGAGGGAGTGCCACACTGTCAGAGGGTCAGTACAGAGGGAGTGCCGCACTGTCAGAGGGTCAGCACAGAGGGAGTGCTGCACTGTCAGAGGGTCAGTGCTGAGGGAGTGCTGCACTGTCAGAGGGTCAGTACTGAGGGAGTGCTGCACTGTCAGAGGGTCAGTACTGTGGGAGTGCCGCATTGTCGGATGGTCAGTACTGAAGGAGTGCCGCACTGTCGGAGGGTCAATGCTGAGGGAGTGCCGCACTGTTGGAGGGTCAATACTGAGGGAGTGCCACACTGTCAGAGAGGAAGTACTAGGGAGCATCACACAGTCGGAGGGTCAGCACTGAGAGAGTGCTACGCTGTTGGAGGGTCAGTACTGAGGGAGTGCTGCACTGTTGGAGGGTCAGTATTGACGGAGTACTGCACTGTCAGAGGGTCAGTACTGAGGGAGTGCTGCACTGTCAGAGGGTCATACTGAAGGAGTGCTGCGTTGTCAGAGGGTCAGAACTGAGGGGGTGCTGCACTGTCAGAGGATTAGTACAGACGGAATGCCGCATTGTCAGAGGGCCAGTACTGAGGGAGTGCAGCACTGTCACAGGGTCAGTACTGAAGGAGTGTCACACAGTTGGTGGATCAGTACTGAGAGAATGCTGCACTGTCACAGGGTCAGTACTGAAGGAATGTCACACAGTTGGTGGGTCAGTACTGAGGGAGTGCAGCACTATTGCAGGGGCAGTACCGACTCATAGAGTCATACAACACAGAAACCAACGCTTCACTCCCACCAGTCCATGCTGACCATAATCCCAAACTAAACCTGACCCACCTGCCTGCGCTTGGCCCATATACCTCCAAACATTTCTTATTCATGGACTTATCCAAATGTCTTTTAAATATCGTAACTGTACCTGCATCCACTCGTTCCTTGCCTGATGAAGGAGCAGCCCTCTGAAAGCTTGTGATTTCAAATAAACCTGTTGGACTATAACTTGGTGTCGTGTGTGACCTCTGACTTTGTCCACCCCCAGTCCGTCATAAAACAAAAGTTACCCCTCATGTCCATTTCAACACTTTCTCCTCTCACCTTAAAAGTATGCCCCCTAGTTTTGAACTCCCCCACCCTAGGAAAAAGACACCTGCCATTCACCTTATCTATACCTGTCATGATTTTATAAACCTCAATAAGGTCTCCCCGCCACTGCAGTGATCAAACTACCTGCCTTTTCAATCTATTTTTATATCTCAAACCCTCCAATCCTGGAAACATGCTGCTAAAGCTTTCCTGAAACCGCTCCAGTTTAATAATATCCTTCCCATAAAATGGCGACCAGAACTGTACTTATTACGAAATCTTTAACTTCTGAGATGATCTCAGGGTCTCCAGCGTGCTAAACCCTTCCCCCAGTGGCTCTTGGTGGTAGGGTCCTTCAGGAAAATATTCAGACATCTCTTTGCAGAGACTGGCTCAGTACCTGGTAATGCAGGTGGAGATCCCTGGCTTCTTGAAGATCCTTGGAATCCATCAGCCGCTCCCCTTCTGCCTGCAGTTGCTGCTGGGAGTCAGTGAGCTGTTTCAAGATGCTCTTGATCTCGTCTGTGTGCTGGATGCATTCGCCCACACTGGACAACAGCTTATTGCACTGAGGGGAAGGTGATCGAGTTAGTTTTGAGTGAGATACAAGAGAAGAGACAGCGAGGAGTGCAGATGCTGGAGATTAGAGTCGAGAGTGGGGTGCTGGAAAAGCACAGCAAGTCAGGCAAGATCCCAGAGGCAGGAGAGTCGACGTTTCGGGCTTTCGATGAAGGGCTTTTGCCTGAAATGTGGACTCTCCTGCTCCTGGGATGCTGCCTGACCTGCTGTGCTTTTCCAGCATTCCATTCTCTCAACTGAGATACCAAGACAGCGAGGTGGTGCTACACGCATGTGAAACTGTATGAAGTGTCAAACCAAACTGCCTTCAGACGCTGCCATATTTTAAACATATTTCAAAAATTAAATATACCTTTTTAAAAAGGTGCATTATTAATTTGTCGTGCGAGTGCTGTACTTCCAAGCAGCTCGCGTTCAGTTACAGTTTGACCCACGTCATTAGAAAGTGGGACTTTTCAAAGCACAAATGCAAATAAGAATAGAAGAACTAGGAGTAGGAGGAGTAGGCCATAAAACCCTTCGAGTCTGCTCTGCTATACAATAAGATCATGGCTGATCTATTCCTTAATAATATCCTTCCTATAAAATGGCGACCAGAACTGTATTTATTACAAAATCGTTAACTTGTGAGATGTAGACTCAGTGAGATCTCTAACGTGTAGACTCAGTTCCACTTACCTGCGCTCTCACAGTATCCCTTAATTCCTTTATTGTTCAAAAAAAAACTATCTTAGCTTTAAAACTGTTTACTGAAGCAGTGTCAACCAATTCACTGGGCAAGGAATTCCACAGATTTACAACCCTCTGGGTGAAGATCTTCTTGTTCAATTCAGTCCTCAGTCTGCTCCCCCTAATCCAGAGGCTGTGCCCTCTTGTCCTAGTTTCACCCAGCAGAGGAAACATCCTCTCTAATTCTATCTTATCTATTTCCTTCATAATTTTATATGTTCCTTTAAGATTCCCCCTTCATTCCTCTGAATTCCAATGTATATAATCCCAGTCTACTCAGTCTCTCTTCATAAACCAACCCCCTCAACTCCAGAATCAACCCAGTGAACCCCCTCTGCACCCCCTCTCCAGTGACAGTCCATCGTCCCTCAAGGAAGGAGACCAAAACTGCACACAATACTCCAGGAGTGGCCTCACCAGCATAACCTCCCTGCTTTTAAACTCAATCCTTTTTGTTATGAAGACATGGAAGCACTATCCTTTTCAGAGAATTGAAAAGCTAGCAAGGACGTGGAGAAACACAGAGAGTACTGGAAAATTTAATACATAACAGTGGATTGAAACAACTAGCTAAGAGCTGTGTTGCTGGGATACAAAAACAAATTTGAATGTGGCCAATCCGTTTAAATTATGCCCCAAGCTGCCAAAATCCAATTGAATGTGAAAAAAAATAACCTTTTGACAACACTAAATTAATGAAATGATCTGTGTTTTGGGGTATAAATATCAGACATTTTGAACAGTTCCCAAGAGCAGCAAAGAGGAGCTGACTCCAACAACCAGAGAGAGAAAGGCCTGCTTTCTTAAAGGGACCTTTATTTATCAAAGAGATGTGAAGCAGAGGCCCTAAGAAGAGAAGACAGAGGAACGTCTACAGGGGACACTCGGCAAAGCTGATAGGTGTTGAAACACAGGTAAAGACAAGGGCTGCAGATGCTGGAAACCAGACTCTAGCTTAGAGTGGTGCTGGAAAAGCACAGCAGGTCAGGCATCATCTGAGGAGCAGGAGCAGGAGGTAGAGCCAGATCCCTGGCTTTTTGAAGATCCCTGGAATCCATCAGGCGCTCCCCTTCTGCGTGCAGTTGCTGCTGGGAGTCAGTAAGCTTTTCCAGCACCACTCTAATCTAGACTGAGGTGTTGAAACATGATTATGTTTCTTTTGTAAATCATACTCGTGATTTTTATTGGGCCAGTATTGTAGAAGGGGAGCTAGAAGACAGGCTTAAGAGAAAGGTGCTGTAAATAATTGTTAGTTAATATTCTCTGTTAGACCTAAAGTTCTTGAATTTTTTTACTTTAAATAGTGGGATAGTTTTTGTCTCTGGAATTTTAACAGATTATATCACGGGGTGAATCTTATCTGTGTTGCTGGTCTACGTTAGCAGAGGGGTTTACCCCATATCATAACACTTCAGTAATGAAGGACAAAATTCCACTTGCCTTCCTAATTGCTATAATCCCTACAGGGTGGAAACAGACCATTCGGCCCATTGAGTCCACACTGACTCTCCGAAGGGCATCCCACCCAGACCCACCCTACCCATGTAACCCTGCATTTCTCACAGCTAATCCACACACCTTCCTGAAATCATTCAATGGTTTGGTCTCGGCCAGGTTCCGTGACAGAGACTTCCACAGGCTCAGCATTCGGTTTTGTATATTCACCACGCTGCTATTTTCAGGATGAGTCAGAGCCCCTCTTTCAGCTTCCACCGAGGCAGGTATGACGACAACTTTTATCTGAGGGGAATCCCCAAAGTAAGGCGACGAGGTGACCTCTCTCACAGGATGCTGTGCCATCTCTGCGTGCAGTGCCTAGCTGGAAAATGTGATGCAGCAGCAGAAATAATGGAGCTTTGTGCCTGCTGGGTATGACTGCGTTATCCATTTGGGTGCCAAGGGTTCAACGTACAGTTCTAAGCCATTGTGCAGCTGTGATTAAGGTAAAAAGATGTGCATATTTCTGCTCAGTGTTGAGATGAATTGGTGCATTCTGCTGAACAGGAAGCACCAAAATCTGGATATTTTCTGTTCAACTTTTTATTAACCATTTGGGACAGCACGGTGGCTCAGTGGGAAGCACTGCTACCTCATGGCACAGGTTCAATTCCAACCTTGGGTGACTTCCTGTGTCGAGTTTACCCATCCTCCCCATGTCTGTGTGGGGTTCCACTGGGTGCTCCCACTGTCCAAAGATGTGTAGGTTAGGTGGGTTGCGAGAGTGGTGCTGGAAAAGCGCAGCATCTGAAGAGCAGGAGAATCAACATTTTGGACAAATGCCCTTTATTAGGAATGAGGCGTGGAGCCGAGGGGGTGGGTGTGGGGCTGAGGGAAGGTAGCTGAAAGTGCAATAGGTGGGTGGGGGTTATAGTGATAGGTCATTTCCCCTCATCCCCACCTTACCCCAGTCCCAACCTTCCCGCTCAGTGCCGCCCTTATGACCCGTCCCATGTGTCCATCTTCCCACCTCTCTGCTCCACCCTCCTCTTTGACCTATCACCTTTACCCCCACCTCCATCTACCTATTGCACTCTCAGCTACCTTGCCCCCAGCCCCACCCCCCTCCCATTTACCTCTCCACCCCCGAGGCTCCCAGCCTCATTCCTGAAGGGCTTTTGCCCGAAATGTCGATTCTCCTGCTCCTCGGATGCTGCCTGACCTGCTGTGCTTTTCCAGCACCACACTCTCGACTCTGATCTCCAGCATCTCACTTTCACTCAGGTGGGTTAGCCACAGCAAATGCAGGGTTACAGGGAAAGGGTGAGGGGGCTGTTCACAAGGTTGGTGCAGACTTGCTGGGCTGAATGGCCTCTTTCTGTGCTGTAGGAATTCAATGGTTCTGTGCTAACACCTAGGCGATCAGCTTTACTTTTGCATAAAGGTCTTTAACGTGGTACCTTGTCAAATGCCTTCAGGAAATATACTTTCTAAACTTGTGAAATGCTTTGGAACCAGGAAACAATTTTACACCATAAAGATTACTGGCTTGGGAGAAGCAAGGGAGCATGGTATATCCAAACGGCACCACATTTGGAGCACAGACACATAAAATAAGGAACGTGGGGCCACATTAATGTCATATCACCAGCGTTCTCTTACCTCGTCCACTTGGGTCAGGAGCCTGTTGAATCCAGCTGTGAGTTTGGACAGCTCCTCATCTTGTCGTTGGGCTTCGCTCTCTGAAGAAACGACCCTGAGTGCAGCCAGTCTGGATCTCAACCACAAAATGTTTGCTTCCTCGCAGCTAGCCTCTTCCTTAAGTCCCTAAATACGAAAGAAAAACCGAATCAATACATTTCTACTCATCAACCCCATTTCTGATTCGCCCCCATGGCCTCATCCAACTCCTGCTCCGTGTTAAATCAGCCCAGCCCCACACCTCTCAATGACTCCGGTGATTCCTGGGAATCACCAGTTTTGTTCTCTCCAGCACTGGCGGCTGTACCTCAGCTCCCTCCGTCTAAACGCATGTGACCAAACATGGAAATTAACGGAACACTCGGCTCCTCAAATCCCTTCTGCCGGCTGACAGATGATGGCTAACCTGATTTTGATTTCAATCCTGTCTATCCCTGATAGTCTCTGTCAATCAAGAAGCCGAATAATTCAGTCTTAAAGATACACATCGGCCCCCTTCCTTCACCTCTCTCTGGGGAAGAGAGTTCAGGCTCGCTGAGCTGTGAGACAATATATCCTCCTTGTTGCCGTCTTTCACAGGGAATGCTCTATTTTAAAGCTGCGTCATTAAGTTTTAGTCTCTCTCACCAAGGGAGTGATCGTGACTGTTACAAATCACCACTTATTCTTGTAAACTCCAGGGGTTACAGGCCCGTCGATTTCCTCTGGAAAAGGTTTCCCTCTTGAAGGCACCATTCTCAATCTCTCCATTGGGCGGCACGGTGGCACAGTGGTTAGCACTGCTGCCTCACAGTGCTAGAGACCCGGGTTCAATTCCCGCCTCAGGTGACTGACTGTGCGGAGTTTGCACATTCTCGCCGTGTCTGCGTGGGTTTCCTCCCACAGTCCAAAGATGTGCGGGTTAGGTGAATTGGCCATGCTAAATTGCCTGTAGTGTTAGGTAAGTGTAGGGGTATGGTTGGGTTGCGCTTCGGCGGGTCAGTGTGGACTTGTTGGGCTGAAGGGCTGTAAAATAATCTAATCTCTCTTTCCTTCTTTAAGAAGCTCCTTAATACTCACCTCTTTGATCACGGTTCTGACCAGCAATCCTCACATCTTTCCCTATGTGGCTGAGTGTGTCCAGTTTTGTGTGATGATGCTCCAGTAAAGTACCACTAAAGGCACTACCTATGTCCAGGTTATAGAGTCATGGAGTCATACAGCACAGAAACAGACCCTTCAGTCCAACCAGTCCATGCTGACTATAATCCCAAACTAAACTACTCCCACCTGCCTCCTCCTGACCCATATCCCTCCAAACCTTTCCCATTCATGTACTTAACCAAATGTCTTTTATATGTTGGAAGTGTGCCTGCATCCACCACTTTCCCAGGAAGTTCACTCCACACACTCTGTGTGAAAATGTTGCCCCTCATGACTTTTTAAAATCTTTCTCCTCTCACCTCAAAAATGCACCTTTTAGTCTGGATATCCCCCACTCTGGGGAAAAGACACCTGCCATTCACCTTATCCATGCCCCTCATGATTTTATAAACTTCTATAAGGTCACTCCTCAATGTCCTACGCTCCAGTGAAAAAAAGTCCCAGTCTTTCTTTACAACTCAAACCTTCCATACCCAGCAACATCCTGGTAAATCTCTTCTGAACCCTCTCCATGACGTGGAGGTGCTGGTGTTGGACTGGGGTGGACAAGGTCAGAAGTCACATGGCACCAGGTTACAGTCCAACAGGTTTATTTGAAATCACAGGCTTTCGGAGCGCTGCTCACTCATGGGGTGAAGTGGCAGGACGCACACAGGCACAGAATTTATAGGCAGAGAGACCAAAAGATCTGAGTGGAGTGTCCACAGGCTGAATAATAAGCAGGTGATCAAGAGTGCCAGACAGTGTGAGTAAAGAATGAACAGCTAAATAGCAGGTGAAGGCATGACCTATAATCTAATTAATTGAGGCCTCAACGTGTAACCCCACCACATTGTTCTGTATCTGTCAAATCTCCTTACATTCCTGTTTTGATACCATCACCTTGCTAACTTGTTATAATCTCTCTACCTTAATTAGTTTGTACAGTTTTGGATTTCTCATTACTTTGGTCAGACCCTCGACATGCGACTCTTACACCTGTCATGTTATTCCAGCCATTTGGTTTGTCTCTGGCACCTCCTTATTTTTAATTATCTCTCTCTGCCTCGATTAGTCAGATTACGGGTTATCCGTTTGCTTGCTATCCAGCTGTTGACACTTTACTCACACTGTCTGACACTTCTTCACCTGCAAAAGACTCATTAATCAGCCTGTTGACACTCTACACACACCATTTTGATCTCTCCGCCTATAAATTCTGCGCCTGTGTGTTCCTGTTCACTCTCCTGATGAAGGAGCAGCACTCCAGAACCCTCTCCAGCTTAATAACATCCTTCCTATAACAGGGTGACCAGAAGTGGACACAGTACTCCAGAGGAAACCTTGTTGTTGTTGTTGGTGCTGGAGAGGTCATGAGCTTAAATGACTTAAACCCACAACGTGTGAGTTCAGAGACAAGAATGGGACTACTGGGAGATCTACAGGCTAACCGAAGCACTGCTGGTGGGTAGCAGTGTTCTGTGGTAGGGATACAACAGTCTAAAGCCAACTCAACAAGACGCCATTCAAAGAACACAGAATTTCCCCCCGAAACTGTTTAAATGCAATTTTCTTTTAATCATCCACCTGTTACCAGACAGATTCTTCTCAGGTGACATCCTGTGTTGCTTGGCCGATGACCTTGTAGATCAAACTTTCAGGTAAGGTTAATGCTGGCCTAGTCAGTGAGGCCCATTGCCCGGTAACGAGTAAAGAGGAAAAGTTGGATGGTCAATGATTTTCCCACTTGCACACGCCCTGGGCCCAGTGTTTTACACACCCTCAGGCTCTGGCAGAAAACAATATGTTGAACAAACCTTCAGAACTGACTTCAACTCTCCGTACTTTCTGGAATTGGAGGCTTCATTCCGGATCTCCATCAGCTGCTTATTCTTTGTCAGAAGCCATTTTGATTGTTCGGAATATCTACAAAAGGATGAGAGGGAGCGTTTTCACACACACAGAGATATAGAATAGAATAGTGAAGAAACCGGCCCTTCAGCACAACAAATCCACACCGACCCTCCAAAGAGTATCCCACCCAGACCCATTCCCCTATCACTCTACATTCACCCCCACCTAACCTATACATCCCTGGACACTATGGGCAATTTAGCCTGGCCAAGTCACCTGACCTACATATAAGACCATAAGACATAGGAGTGGAAGTAAGGCCATTCGGCCCATCGAGTCCACTCCGCCATTCAATCATGGCTGATGGGCATTTCAACTCCACTTACCAGCATTCTCCCCGTAGCCCTTAACTCCTCGTGACATCAAGTTTTTTTGGGGGTTCCGTGTTAAATGGGTTCTGTTTAGTGATTCGCTCAATACATTACGAATTAACAGGGTTTCTTTGGATTATGGGAGGAAACACGCACAGACACAGGGAGAATGTGCAAACTCCACACAGACAGTTCACCAAGCCTGGAATTGAACCCAGGGGCTGTGAGGCAGCAGGGCTAACCACTAAGCCACCACATCAACACTTAAAATGCAAAGTACGTCTTAAGGCAGAGCCTGAATCATCTGTCTAACAACAGCACTGGGTATGTATTCTGGGAAAACGTATGAGAGGACACATGCAAATAGCCTGGAAAGGAATGGATACACAGCTCCAGTAGAAGAGCCACCACAGGTATGATGGGTCAAATGGCCTCCTCCAGAGCTGCTGAGTTTCCAAATTGCCCCAAGCTCTTGGTGAGTTCCTGCCTAACATTGTTGCATCCCCTCCACACCTCTATCTCAAGCAATGCCTCGTGCTTAGGCCTTTCATCCACTCCTGAATCCCTCCTGTCGTCTCTCCTCCAAATTCCCCAAATTGTCACTCAACCTCACGTTCACATTAACTCTCCGGAGAGTACACGACCTCCACTTTGCCAAGAACCAGAGCCTCCCTCTCTCTCTCGGATGCCAATCCAGAGTGGCCCTTCTTGGTTCACCCTCACCATCCACATCGGCCTTTAGGAATCTCTCTCTCACTTGGCCCCATGGAAGAATCCCCCAAACTCAGAGGAGCACATAGAGAAAGAGCAGAAGGAGGACATTCAGCCCGTCGAGCCTGCTGCCTGATTCGATCAGATTGTGGTTGAGCTGATGTAACCTCAAATCCACATTCCCACCAAACCCTCTCACTCGGTGGGAAGAGTTAAACTCCGCAATGGTATTCCCCTGGCCAGAGTCATAATACGTCTGGTTACCTTTCTTTCCCACTCATCACATTCCCGGTCCCAGACAACTAGTTGGTCAATATGCACTTAAGAGAGTCATAGACTCACACAGCATGGAAACAGACCTCTCGGTCTATGCCGAACATAATCCCAGTCTTCTGCCTCCTCACTCCTCATCAATTCCACCACAGTCTCCAGTTCCAACTTTGTGCTTGATCTCATCACACATGACAAGACACCTTACCTAGTGATCGAGCATCAATCAGTCCTACCGTGAGCAACATGTCTCCAAATCCTCTCGCTATTCCGGAAGCTTCCGACCTTCCTTGTCCCTTCGACCTCTGACCTTTCCCATCAGGACTTCCAGTAGTTTGGTGACTTCCAAAACCAAAACCGACCAGTCACTTGGATTCTACCCAACATTCCACTGGAGGCATGCTTGCACTGGGAGATCTAGAACATTCCAAGTCACTGACAACTGCATGGAGCACGAAGGTGGTTTTGAGCCTGGGAGGGGGTCATGTTAATCCTCAGAAACAGGTGAGCTGAAGTTCAGCCAGATGCTAAATCTTCAGATACCTGAAATCTGACTCCATATCCAGACTTAACACGCTAAACCACTCAGGACTGTGAAATAAAAACTTGGTACCAAATTTTGGATTCATGCTACATTTACTTACCAGAACACAACAATATAAATCTCAGCTTCCTGCCTAGCCAACCCTAAATGTCCCAGCATACTTACTTTATTCTCATCTTTTCTAATCAACCTGTCCACAGCATAGAATCCCTACAGTGTGGAAACGGGCCCTTCAGCCCAACAAGTCCACACTAACCCTCCAAAGAGTAACCCACCCAGACCCATTCCCCTACATTTACCCCTAACAAAAGTACCTAACCTGCACATCCCTGAATACTACAGGCAATTTAGCATGGCTATTTCACCTAACCTACACATCTTTAGATACCTCTGGAGCAGGTGGGATTTGAACCTAGATAGTCTAGCCCAGAGGTAGGGACATTACCAAGAATCGTTATGCCTTTGTCAGCTGTTCTGAAAGTGCTTAATCGATCAATAGCTGTTATCTTTTTTAACAGTTTTTAACAGTTAAAAAAATTTACAATTATTGACATTGGAAGTATTAATATTTTAAAGTCTAGAATAGAGTAGGAGAAAGCTAAGGCCATGAGGGCACTATCTGCAAGGCTTAATTGGACAAGAACATTCAATCCTGGCCCTTTGGCTCCATCACAAATGACAAAACCTCAGCCACTTCCCAGTATTCGCAAAGAGCTCCACCCCATCAGGAGTCACAGCACCTTCGGGTGTCGGGGATGGGGCATCTCCCACCTCCACAAGCATCCCCAGGCTCCTTCAGAGCAGTCTGGGCCTGTTCCAGAATCCTCCCTATCCGATTTTAAACCAGTCATGAAGTCTTCCCAGTGGGGATTACATTAAAATGAGTAAGCACTTTGAAACAGAGAAGGCTGTGGTGGGGTGGGATGGAATTTCTGACCGAGGTGTATAAGATTATGAAGGGCCTGGACAGGGGCGGATAGAGAGCAGTTGTTTCCTTCAGCCAAAGGGTCAACTGGGCATAATCTTCGAAGCGTAAGACAGGAAGTTTAGAGGGGCCGTGAGGAAAAACACCAAGGGTTGGCAGGGGTCTGGAATGCAATACCTGGGGAGTGCAGTTGAGGCGAGAACCCTCATAACGTTTAGAAAGTCATTAGATGAGCACCTGAAGTCCGAAACATTCAAGGCCATGGGCCTAGTACAGGTAACTGGACCTAGTACGGGTAACTGAGCCTAGTACGGGGTAACTGGGCCTAGTACGGGTAACTGGGCCTAACACGGGTAACTGGGCCTAGTACGGGGTAACTGGGCCTAGTACGGGGTAACTGGGCCTAGTACGGGTAACTGGAATTAGTGTAGACAGAAGTCGAAAAGTGTGGCGTTGGAAAAGCACAGCCGGTCAGGCAGCATCTGAGGAGCAGGAGAGTCAACATTTCAAGCATAAGCCCTTCATCAGACTTCCAGATGAAGAGCTTATACTTGAAACCTTGTTCCTCCTGCTCCTCAGATGCTGCCTGACCTGCTGTGCTTTTCCAACAACACACTCTTCAACTCTATTTTCCAGCATCTGCACTCCTCACTTTTTCCTAGTGTGGACAATAGTCTATTTTTGGCAGTACAGGCTAGATGGGCCGAAGAGCCTATTCAATACTGTACGATTCTATGATTCAAAACTCCGCAGGATGTGGGGGACAGTGAACTTTGTGCTTCCTGTGAGAGACGGCTCCAGTTTAGCCAGGAACCCACTCCTACGCTACTTTGAAGGAAAGGTAATAAACCCCAGGTCATCGTATCATCCATCTCTGTTACCTCGTCCTGTACTCCTTCCATTTGTCGGGCTGATCCAATATTTTCTGGTAGGTGGCATCAATAAGACCTTGCAATTCCCTCAGCGTCTTTTTGTCCATTTCATGTTTTGTCCTGATCCCCTCGTACTTCCGAGATTCCGGCAGCTTCTGACAGAGGTCTCCGATCACCTTGCCCCGCTTCCTGCACCACTCGAACTTCCCAGTCTCGGAGAAAAACTCCTGGAAAGGGAAATGAGTCGTTGGGTAAAATTAGAGGAGATGGACACTCTGTCCTTAACTAAGTATGAACATGGCTGCCGATGCTCCACCAAGTGGCCGCCTAGTGGAACCACATGACCTGATGGTGCCAAGGCTGAGGGCCATGTCATAGAGTCATAGAGATGTACAGCACAGAAACAGACCCTTCGATCCAACCTGCCCATGCCGACCAGATATCCCAACTCAATCTAGTCCCACCTGCCAGCACCCGGTCCATATCCCTCCAAACCCTTCCTATTCATATACCCATCCAAATGCCTCTTAAATCTTGCAATTGTAAAAAAGATAGCTGTCCCTGGGTGGGCTCGAACCACCAGCCTTTCAGTTATGCACTAACTAATTACACTACTGTGATTTGGGCAAATTCAGTGTTCGCAAAATAAGTATGAAATTCATCTGCGACATCGTGCAAAATGAAACCATTTAATCTATATAAATCAATGTTGAAATGGCACACTCATTTGTAAGTGCAAAATGATGCATTTTGTTTGGAAGATAACAAAAGTCACTAAGTCTGCAGGAAGAATGAGTCTAAATGGGGTGCAAGAGCAAAGATGTATAAGATATCCTAACTCACAAATCATCAAAGGTAGCTACAGATGCTAACAAAGTCATAAACCAAAACCGAATTTGCACTGCAGCTCATTTCTATAGAGAGATTCATAGAATCCCTACAGCTCAGAATGAGGCCATTTGGCCCACTCAGTCTGTAATAGCCCTCCAAAGGGCATCTCAATCAGAATCAACACCCATTTCACTCCTGCATTTCCCAAGGCTAATCCACCAAAGCTTGTGGACAATTCTGGTCTCCTTCCTATCGGAAAGATGTTGTGAAACTTGAAAGGGTTCAGAAAAGATTTACAAGGATGTTGCCAGGGTTGGAGGATTTGAGCTATAGGGAGAAGCTGAACAGGCTGGGGCTGTTTTCCCTGAAGCGTCGGAGGCTGAGGGGTGACCTTATAGAAGTTTATAAAATCATGAGAGGCATGGATAGGATAAATAGACAAGATCTTTTCCCTGGGGTGAGGGAGTCCAGAACTAGAGGGCATAGATTTAGGGCGAGAGGGGAAAGATATAAAAGAGACCTAAGGGGCAACGTTTTCACGCAGAGGGTGGTATGTGTATGGAATGAGCTGCCAGAGGAAGTGGTGGAGGCTGGTACAATTGCAACATTTAAAAGGCATTTGGATGGGTATATGAACAGGAAGGGCTTGGAGGGATATGGGCCGGGTGCTGACAGGTGGGACTAGATTGGGTTGGGATATCTGGTCGGCATGGTCGGGTTGGACCGAAGGGTTTGTTTCCGTGCTATACATCTCTACGAGACTAGGCAGGGGGAAACCTACACAGACATTGGGAGAACACAAAAACAGTCACCTAGGACTGGAATTGAACCTGGGTCCTTGAGGCAGCATGCTAAATACTGAGCCACCATGCTACCCAGGAGCAGGCCTACATCTGGGTTGAGAGCACGGGGGCAACTGGATTTGCACATCTCCCAGGGTATGTTATATTTACACGTGGCTCGGTTTGATCGCAATTTTGGTCTCCATGTTACATAAAAGGATCTAGAGGGACTGGAGAAAATTGCTGGCATCCCACACGTGAATAAAACAAACGGAGGCCACTCTGTTGCTCATCAAGTCCTGTCTGGAGACAGAACAGCAACAGACCACAGTCAGTGCTTACCTTGTGTTGTACAATAAGCTCTTCACTGTTGGTGCTGGTTAGGAGCTCGTTCTCCTTTTCCAGTTGTAATCTACATTCCTCCATCATCTCCACCAGCTTATTTCGGGCTGCTTCAATCTGGAGGCGGAGCAAATGGTAGGGGGCTTCAGCCTGAAGGTCCTGAAATAATCCAAGCAGCATCGTGAAGATCAAAAGCCAAGGTTTGGAAAGGTTTTACTGACCATCACTCGAGACCAGATCTTCCTGTCACACCACGGGCTAGAGCCACCTCAGGCAGGCTTTGCAAACGTCAGGTGGAATGCAACCCTGGGATTCCCACCCCTGTCGGCCATTTTGATCCGGAGTGGAATAAGGGGCTCGGTTATGAGCCTGCCCCGATCCTGCGAGTTCCATTCTGGGAGTGGGCTTTTCAGATCGTCTCTAATACCACAGAGAGTGGCTTCTCAAGGCAGTGTGCTTTACCCCAGCTCAGAGGCGGGCCGGGGGCGAGCCATGATTAGCGATGGGAAGCGTTTGAGAGTTAAGCTCAAAAGGGGGTTGCCAACTTCATGTGTCGTGTCGGAAGACTATGTGGTAAGGGCTTCGTTTTGAAAAGGTAAGTGACCATTAGATCAAACAGAATTGTGACACATACATTAGAATCCATCATCCCGCTAGATAAAGTACTACTCTGCACCACACAACATTGGAATCAAAATCTGACCATGTAAATTACAGAGGAACCTCGACTATCCGACATTCAATTATCCGAATTTTGGATTATCCGAACAAGATCGCAAGGTCCTGATGCTTGGTTAAACTGTGTTACCTGGCATTTGGTTATCCAAAAAAAATACTCCCCACCCGTGTCGCTCAGGTAATCGAGGTTCCTCTGTATTGGCTCAGCCATCTGTTTGGCTGTTTCAAAGCTCCAACAGATGGCTCTGTTTCTGACTGACCTCAAAGGTTTTAATGTATTCGCCTCTAGATGCTTTGTTGACCAAGTTGATCAATGGGATATCATTATGAATGCTTATCTGAATTCCAATCTTACTAATGGATTCTGACAGGGTCTATAGGCTCGGTTCTATTGGTAGATTTATGAACGATTAAAAGGATTATGTTTTGCAAGTGGATCATGTTGTACTGTTTGATTGCTTTAGCTGATTTATATAGTGTACAGAAATGAATCTTAGAGGGGACAAGGTGTCAATGACGGGCCTCATACTCTGATTCAGAACCAGGCCGATGTCTCAGTACAAAAGGGTGGGCCATATGACCCTAACCTGTGCTCAAGGGGGTAAACACCACCAGTTGGGTGGCAGGATCATGGTATCAAGACATCTGACCCCTCCCCAGCTCCTGACAATTCCCAAGTCCCAATTCCCGGATGAAAATCTAGCCCAAGGCCTCAGGATCTTAGTGCTGAGGGACTCCAGCTTGTAGACCCATATTATTCTACATTGACAATGACAGTCAGCCTTGCTGTACATTGTATCTGTAAACTGAGGGATGCTGGGACTGAAACTCAGGGTTCCTTTAACATATAATACTCAAACCCATTTAGACTTCATTCACTAACTTCATGCCCCCAACATTATTGCCATGTTTACTTTGCAGAAACTCAGACAAAATGGGGTGGCACGGTGGCTCAGTGGTTAGCACTGCTGCCTCAGGACCCAGGTTTGGTTCCACCCTTGGGCGACTGTCTGTGTGGAGTTTTCACGTCCACCCTGTGTCCCCGGGTGCTCTGGTTTCCTCCTACAGTCCAAAGATGTGCATGTTAGGTGGATTGGCCCTGCTAAATTGCCCATAATGCCCTGGAATGTGCAGGTTAGGTGGACTGGCTATGCTAAATTGTCCAGAATGCCCAGGGATATGCAGATTAGGTGGATTGGTCATGGGAAATGCAGGGTGATGGGATAGGGGATGTGTCTGGGTAAGATGCTCTTCAGAGGGTTGGTGTAGACTCGATGGGCTGAATGGTCTACTTCCACACTGTAGAGATTCTATAAATAAAAGCCTAATCGAACATCAGTCTTTATGTTTGAGGGGGCCGGAGTCCAAAAGGGGGTGAAGGGATGTTTCAGAATTTCCACGAGTTTTGAGAAGATTTGCGGCTCAGGTTGAGGTTCTGGATGTAGGTTTGCTCACTGAGCTGGAAGGTTCATTTCCAGATGTTTCATCACCCTACTCGGTAACATCTTCAGTGGGCCTCTGGGCAAAGCACTGTTCATGATTCCTGCTTTCTATTTATAAGTTTGGATGTCTTTGGTTTGGGTGACTTCATTTCCTGTGGTGATGTCATTTCCTGTTCTTTTTCTCAAGGGGTGATAGATGGGGTCTAACTCGGTGTGTTTGTTGATAGATTGAGAAAAAGAACAGGAAATGACATCACCAGAGGAACTGACATCGCCAACCCAAAGAAACCCAAACATATAAATAGAAAGCAGGAATCATGAACAGTGCTTTGCCCAGAGGCCCACTGAAGCTGTTACCTAGTAGGGTGACAAAACATCTGGAAATGAACCTTCCAGCTCAGCGAACAAACCTACATCCAGTTTCAGTATCTCGCTTCAACCCTTGGTCAGAGTCAATCTGAGCACAGTATTTAGTTCTGGACAAAGTTGGGTAGCGAGGTTAATGAACTTTAAAAGTAGGTGATATCAGTTCCTGAGCCCTGGTGAGTCAGCCGTGATCTAAGTGAAGGAGGCCTGAGGGGCTGAATGAGCTTCCTGGTGTTCCTGATGTCTCCAGTCCCATTACCTATTCCCCCGTCCCACAGTATTCCCCAGTTCCTGCTGCACTGACCTTCCACTGCTTGTGCAGACTGCGGACAGTATCCTGCAGGCCTTGCTGCTCCTGTTCAGGGAGAATGTCAGTCAGCTCATCGCAGGCCTTCAGAAAAGCATTCAATGTTCTCTGATCTAGCTGGCCAAAGAACTCCTGGGAGGAAGCAATTAGGCCATGAATAAGATTAGCCATCATCAACTAATGTGTGACTCAGCACTGTAAATCCACCTAATAAAAACTGAAAGAACTGCGGATACCGTAAATCAGAAACAGAAGTTGCTGGAAAAGCTTGGCAGGTTTGACAGCATCTGTGGAGAGAAATCAGAGTTAACGTTTCGGATTCAGTGACCTGTTCTGAGGGGGTGAACCTGAAACATTAACTCTGATTTCTCTTCACAGATGCTGCCAGACCTGCTGAGCTTTTCCAGCAACTTCTGTTGTCATTTGTGGTTGCCAATCCACCTACTGGCTCTCGTATACTCCACCCCAGAGGCTCATTCCTGAGGAAGGACTCCTGCCCAAAACGTCGATTTTCCTGCTCCTTGGATGCCACCTGACCTGCTGTGCTTTTCCAGCACCACTCTAATCTTGACTCTGATCTCCAGCATCTGCAGTCCTCACTTTCGCCTCATATACTCTACGCCAAGTGCAAATTTAATTCTCAATCAGTTAATAGATTTACAGGATAAGTTTATTTCAGCAGAATAGACATAAGCTGGAGCAGATGGACTGGAGAAGGGATGGAGACAAAAATTGTCCCATATCCTGTGAAAGATTTTTTTAAAAAAAAAACCTTTAATAGCTCTTCCTCAACAGCAACATGATTTTTCCCAGGGACCAAATTCCATCCCAGATCCATGCTGAGTAAACTGGTCATCACCAGGATGGGGTTACTTACAAAGTGCCCTCAGCAACCCTGGATAGGTTCTCTTATGAGTTCTGAGAAAGGGTCACTGGACTCGAAACGTTAACTCTGTTTCTCTTGCCACAGATGCTGCCACACCCGCTGAGTTTCTCCAACACCTGCTGGTTTTGTTTGCTGGTTATGTTGGGATGGTTTGGGTTGATAGCTTCAGCCAGGGCTTTGGTGGGGGCACTGGGACTCATCCCAGCATCCCGCAGAGTAGGGTGAGACTTGTCCGTGAGGGACAGAAAGAAAGAGAGAGTGTGAGAAAGAGAGTAAGGGGGGCAAATAGAGAGACAAAGTTTGTGGGTGAGTGTTTGAGTGAATGAGTGAGACTGAATAGTGTGTGGGTGTATGAGTGTGCATGTGTGTGTGTGAATGAGAGAGACTGAACTGGAGTGTGTGTTGTGTGTGTGTCAATCTGTCAGTATGTCTATGAATAAGAATGCATATGTGTAACGGTGTGTGTGTCAGCGTGTATGTGCGTAAAAGCATGTCTGTGTGTAAGAGTGTGTATATGTGTAAGTGTGCATACATGTAAGAGTGCATATGTGTAAAGTGCATGTGTGTAAGAGCATATCCATGTACGAATATATGC